>NW_011965200.1:0-5909 GCF_000949405.1 Vollenhovia emeryi
AATCCCGTTCCGTAATAGTTTTCTCTACCAGTCCCATGTAGCAAAAACGGAACGGAATGTCGCATCGGACGCAGGTCAATATACTTGATTCTTCGATATTTCGTTATTTTGTAACGGAGGTAGCCGGGGAGGCGCGGCCGGAAGTAGCCGCATACCTCGCATTCCACGCATACCGCGAGCGAGAGAGAACACAATAGAGCCGCGGTTACCATAACAACGCGGAGGTGGCAACGCCGCGCCTACCCCCGCCGCCTCCACCCGCGCGCCTATGCTCCGGAGGTATAAAAGCCCCTCCGGAGCGAGCGCGATCATCCAGTCTTGCCTCGGTGCTCCGAGCGACGACACCCGGCAGCGGGTACTTCCGCTGCGGTATACGCCGGTATCACGGGTACTGCCGTCCGGCGATATACCATTCCGGAGTACACGACAAGTGGAGGCGCTGCTCCGTCGTGTGCCCCGGCCCCCTCCGCAGTAGTGTACAAGAACGGGGTGCTGCCCGATGTACGCAAGCTACTGATCCCGTACCGGTCTCCTATCCGTCCGCAGTAGCGTACACAGAAACGGGGTGCTGCCCGGTGTACATATGCTACTGAAAAAACACGCATAACGAGGCGCTGCTCGGGCGTGTTCCTGACCTGAACCTATCCTTCTTTTCCTGACCTCCGACCGGTGTAAAACTCAGGGGGGAATATTCGGGAGGGAGAAACACTATTATTCTTTAATTAAATCTAGCCGTAAACTCCGTAGAAATAATCCCGTCGTTTCTTTCCTTACAGAGGACTCCCGTAATTAAACGCCCTCTCCGACCGTTCCAGTGTTACCGGCCTATCGTAACCGTCCTACCTTAAATACCGTTCCAGTTGCGCATTTTTCGGAGTAGATTAGTGATCCCAAATCATTTATATTGTTCCTTTCCGTATTCGTTAGTCCAGCGTTGTTTCTGTTCACTTCCGATTAAACCGACCGGCATTCTTGTCTTATATCCAGTATTCTGAGCCGACCGTGTACTTCTGTACCTTATAATTTAATCCTACTAATTACACTTCCTTTTCTTTTATATTTTGACACAGGGCGTACCCATTGTACCTATTAATCCGTCTTCTTTCTTTCTGTATTTAATCACAGGGCGGACCCATTATAATATCCTCGATCCTATGTATTATATCCGTTGAATAAACCTTTCCTATTGTTATACCGAAAAAACCTGTACGACTTATTTCCGATCCCTTCCAAGCGATTGACTCTATTTGCGAATTAAGATCTACTTTGCCTCCTTTCCTCCCGACGGCCCTGGAGCTGAGCATATTCGGCAACAGGAGGAACGGAGGATTCACTCGAACCGACACACAGCACGTCAAACACCGAAACCGAACCGCGAACTCTTTCGACCGTAGTCAGAACCGCGCGTCTGATTAACGGGAATTCTTATATCCTGAGTAAGAATTCCTGCCGGAATCCTGTCCGGAAACCGGAAAGGGGGACACGTTCGTTACAATTTTGATGCGACTAAAGCAGTGACATACATAATTTGTGCAATTATCTTGCCGATAACATTGTTGAGAGTTCTCTGAAATACTAAAATGTAAAAGTGAAACATATTTTGTAACCAGATTCCGTTCCGTTTTTGCTATATGGGACTGGTAGAGAAATTTTTTACGGAACGGAACAGACATGCACGGTCGAGTTGAAAGAGAAAATGTAAAAGAAACGTAAACGATATTTTGTAATATTGAACAGTTTTAACTTTAACGTAGAATTTTGCGCACGTGCTCTCTGAACCCGAGTTTGTTATTTTAACTACTTACGTATTTTTAGCGAAGTCGTATTGTCTGGAAAATACGCAATCTTTTCATCTATATCTGGACATCCTCCCACATATCTTCCCGGATTTTGGCTTGCTGCAGGCGCTATTCATTGAAGAGGCCCACAGCCAGATTGAAAAAGAAGGAGAAGAAGAACTTTACCGTGTCTGTGTGTGAAAATAACACGTAACGATGGATGAGAAAACAGTGTTATTAGTTATAAATAATAAGGATAACGTCGACAATTAACTGGCACAATATATTTCGTTTAGAACATACACGTTTCGACCAGTAATACTGGTCCTTATGAAGTATTAAAAAATTCTTAACAACCCATTAGATGTGACAGCAAAGAATCTAAAACATGATTAATGTGGAATAAGTAGATGTTACAAATCTAACGCATCTTAAAACCACATCTTAAAAACTTACGGGTAACATTGGTAATAATATAAGAATACATGGAGGAACGAATCACTCTGCACAGTAACACATATGGAGTAGATATGAAATATTTTAAAAAGACGTCAATTGTTGTGAAAGGTCGGTAGAAGACTGATAGCATTAAAATATCGAGAGATCAACGTTTGTCAGATAGGTCAAACACACGAGATGCGCAAGACAAATAAGTAAATAGTTATATATACATGTAAATAAAAGGTCAAGTAATGCGTACAATTTTATCATAAATAGAGCTCAGGTTATCGGTATCCTGTTGTAAGTTTATAGTATGCTTAATAAATTTCTTGATATAAAACATCTCAGCAATTTCTCGTTTTTTATAATGTTGTTCATTATGTAAAATTAACGGGTTAGACCAATTAAAATCATGTCCTAAAAGATTACGGTGCTTGCTAACAACCGAGTGATTATCAGCAGGTTTCTTGAGATCACTGCGATGTTCGTTAATTCGTGTAGTAATGTGTCTTTTGGTTTGACCGATATATATCGCATCACAATCGGCACAATTAAGTTGGTAGACAAGTTCAGTCCGTTTTGAATCATCAATTCTATCCTTCCCCTTTCTAATTAACAAGTCTAATTTTTTAGGAGTGGAAAAACGTGTGTTCAGATGTTGTTTAAAATATTCCGAATTATATTGCTAACTGTACCAATAAAAGGAATTGTAATGTTATTACTAAAATCTTGGTGTAAGTCCAAAGAGGCCGTGGTATCGGAACGAGTGTGATGTTTTAGGTGTTGTAGTCTTCTTTTAATGTGTTTTTCGATGAAATAGAAAGGGGAAGGATAGAATTGATGATTCAAAACGGACTGAACTTGTCTACCAACTTAATTGTGCCGATTGTGATGCGATATACAGGGTGTACCGCAATTCGTGACCGAAATTTTAATAACATATTTTTGAGCAAAATGTAAGACGAAAATCCTAATACGAAAATGTCGAGGCTATAATACTTTTCAAATGGGAAGCATTTATAATAGACAAATCAGGTAGTCTAAAGTTCGCGCGTTCAGGGACGGTACATTGCACAGTGATAAAGGTACTCTTGCATCTTTGCCGATATACCTAAAAAAATTTAAGTAATTATATGTACAATGATGCTGATGTTATTGATTGAGTCATATTTAAACATGAAAAAATAAAAATAAATAAATTAAAAATAATAAATATGAGAAGTTGTCCACATGAGAAGTTGTCAACTTATGAAATGTCACAGACAATTTATATGGTAAAAATATTTTCTTCAATATCGATTTATATTGAGGTTATTTTTATAATATGTAGATAAGATAGATTTCACATTTTATTCAATTCGGCAATGCCTAATGGAAACTATGTTGATACAAACGCGAAATTTATTAACAAATCTAGTAACAAACTTTTTTTTCTATTGATTATTATATTTTTATTGTACTACTATTAATTGTACTACTATTAATTGTACTACTACGAGATACTATAGAATTGTGTAGAATT
Source organism: Vollenhovia emeryi (assembly GCF_000949405.1). Lineage (NCBI taxonomy): Eukaryota > Metazoa > Arthropoda > Insecta > Hymenoptera > Formicidae > Vollenhovia > Vollenhovia emeryi. The sequence goes on from NW_011965200.1 coordinate 3,742, forward strand.
GGGCGGGGGGCATTTTGAACATATGTTGTAACAAATTTTAAATAAACGTTATTATACAAATACAATATCTCATAGTATTAATAGTAGCACAACAGAATTATAATATTCAATAGAAAAAAAACTGTTACTAGATTTCCTAATAAATTTCGCGTTTGTATCAACATTATAGTTTCTATTAGGCATTGCCAAATTGAATAAAATATGAAATCTATCTTATCTACATATTAAAAAAATAACCTCAATATAAATCGATATTGAAGAAAATATTTTTACCATATAAATTGTCTGTGATATTTCATAAGTTGACAACTTTTCATGTGGACAACTTCTCATATTTATTATTTTTAATTTATTTTTTTTTACTTTTTCATGTTTAAATATGACTCAATCAATAACATCAGCATCATTGTACATATAATTACTTAAATTTTTTTAGGTATATCGGTAAAGATGCAAGAGTACCTTTATCACTAACCGTCCCTGAACGCGCGAACTTTAGACTACCTGATTTGTCTATTACAAATGCTTCCCATTTGAAAAGTATTATAGCCTCCACATTTTCGTATTAGGATTTTCGTCTTACTTTTTGCTCAGAAATACGTTATTAAAATTTCGGTCACGAATTGCAGTACACCCTGTATACACTAAGCAAAATTAAAGTAAAAGAACACATAACACTTGCAAAACGTTGCTCGGTTCAAATGCACTTAATTATAATAAAGTTTGTATTAACTTATTAATAGAAATTTAGATTACGTCTTGTTTACAACGCTTTACTTTTACTAATTCTTTTCTTGTCCTTTTTATATTTGTTATACTTTAAGATCTTATAAATTTTTCTTATTGTTTTTTCACATTATTTTAATTAAGAAGAAAGTATAGAGATGTTAAATTGTTTATATGTAAGTATAGTTTACATAAAATTATATAAAGTTTAGTTGGACTACACGTTTTGTAAGTGTTGAAACTTCTATCTTAAGTGCATTGTGCATTTTAATATTTTTGCATACTTGTATTCTTGTTACTGTAACTGTTTTTAAACTGTTTCTAAAAAGTTTCACATTGTTTGCAATAATCGAAATACTTATACAAAAATACGAGTTACATGAAGTTCGGCATTGTAAAATGCAAGCGCGTACTTTACAATGACAATGAACCTTTATATGTAATCTTTTAAAATTTTGATTTTTATATTTTGTGATCTGTTTGCTGTGATAAATTGATTTCATAAAATATTTTTATTTTTATGTAAATGTTTATTAATAATTTCATGTGTATCTATATAACATTTTAATTTGTAAATTTTTGAAATACACATGAAACTATTTTTTTGGCTTGAGCCTACTAATAATAATAATGTTTATTTCATTTGCCTTTCGGCCTTGAAAGGGGGTGCTACATTTCTTTAAGCTGAAAAACTCTATGTTACATATCTTTGCTATCAATTTCGTTTGGTCCTTGCTCGCTTCCTCGGTCCTTCCTGAGTTTGATCACTTTCCTCATCCAATCTGCTCCTTCTCCTGTATCTTTCATCTTCAAGATGTCTTTGATATTTCTGTCATCCCTTAGAGTCTCCACGCAGTCGGACCTCAGATGCTCTAACGTTTCCTTTTGCTCACCACATATTCTACATACTCTTTCTTCTTCTTTTCTCCAGTACTTGCTTCTTTCTTCCTCGTTTCCGCATCTATACCTTGCGATCATTCTCTGGTCTCTTCCTTTATATTCTTTTTGTAGGTACTTCGGGATATGTTCTGTTCTCAGTTCTCTGTACCTAGCGCAGTACCTTCCTTCTTCTATCCTTTTCTCTTGCTCGGTTCTTTGTTCTTTTCTGTCCATTATTATTCGTTCTTCCATGTCTATTCTTTCGGAGCTTTCTTTTCCTGTTCCCCTTGTGCTAGTGCTGACTTTCCTGTAATATTGGTCTCTGTTTTTCTCCCATTTTGTTTTCTTCCCTTCCTGTTTATTATGTATCTCCTTCCAGCATTCCTCGATTATTTTGTTCGTCCGCCTCTCTTTTGTCTTCTCTTCATACTTCATCGCCCTTTTTCCGGCTTCTATCCTGATTTTGTCGGTTTTCGTTTCCTCTCTTATCAGATATGCCGGTGTGTTGAAATCCAGTCCTAGCGTCCATCTTATGTATTTTTCTTGCAACTTTTCTACCTATT
>NW_011965201.1:0-5910 GCF_000949405.1 Vollenhovia emeryi
TTAATGACTTGCCAGCGTAATTACGAATTCCACGTCCTGGTGAGACGCCGTGACGATAAGCAAATAAGCTCGGCTCTTAATTAAAAATGATGGAGCGGGGGCCTAAAGACAAGCGCGCGGATAAGCATGCACCGATGTCATCGATCATCGGATCTTTAAACGACTTTCGACGCATTCGCGTCTCTCATTATTTTGTACTCTCTCGAAGCCGGGATGGAGCCCGCGCTTGGGAAGAACGGTCGCAATTAGCGACGATATTGCGGACAAGAGGGGGCGAATTGGCCACGCCATTAATCAAAACGAGAGGCAGAAAACAATTTGTGAGCGGCCACTGAGCGCTTACCGAATTATTAACCGAATTATTATCCATCAAATGATGTGCCGCTTGCGCAAAATCGTGAGAGGGATCAATTAGCATTGAGGGCGATCTCGATACAGCGATATCGGCGATACACTGGGACTGATGAAATAATTGTTATGATTAAACATCGCGGTTTCTTTTTCTTTTTTTTGGCTGCGCGCGGGCCTGTCGGTAAACCGGCCGAAATGACTTTACGTAACCGTGAATCGAGGCGAAGTAAGGCGAAGCAAAGCGAGCCGACTTACTGCTGTTCCAACGAAGACATTGGGAAAGACAAAATTCCCCCCCGGTTCCCGATTTGACAACGACCAACTGATTTTTCTCTGGCGATGACTAATGGGTCGACGTAACGTTCACTCGTTCGCCCACCCGTCGTCGATACACTGTCGTTCGATTTTTCAAGTCGCACACGTACAGATATCAAATAGCACACGAGTGTGTGCTATTCCATAGTCTTGTGTCATCATTTTCGAACCCAAAAATTTATTTTAAATCCAATTAAATCGTTGTTTCCCCGAACGAAATTATTGCCTTTCCCGTAATTCTATCAAGTATCCTGACGATACTATACATTTCGGTGGAACGCGCACAACTGTTGAGTTAGGAAGTTTATTTGCATCCGAGCGTTGTTCCGGTCGTCGCGGTGTCAATTTTCAACATCTAAATAAAGATAGCGAGCACACGATCTTTGTAAATCGATTTCTGCGCATGTCAATCTGATAAAATTACATATCGGCTGTGTGCATTCCGCCTGGCTCGAAACGTTTTCCATGAATTGTCGGGATATGACGAAACCGGGCGTTGTCTCACGCCAATCCGCGAACTTGCCTATTCTATTTCCAAGTTGACCACACCTGTTTTAGCTTTATTTTCGGGAGCAAATCCATCGTGTTGTCCACATAGACGTAACAAGATGCCGTTTGCTTCTACAAAGTGAGGGATTAATTCACTTATTTACTAGAATCTTGGATTGAAAGATATTTAAAGATTATAAAAGATGACAACGCATTATTTTATACTACAATATACTATAATGTCATATTACTACAATTATTTCCCAATCAGTTTAGTTTCTTCTTACATAATACTTATTTATTAAGAATTTCTTACATGAGCGACATTTCTTTCTGTATAATGTTTAATGTTATAATGTTTTCTGTATAATCGTCCGCTCTTAGACTTATGACTAGACGTATCTATCATTGTGCGTGTTAATATAACTTTTTATTTCAACGATTTTTAATATTTATAACAATGTACTTGTACTACGACAATTTATCTCTATACCTATTTATTCGACGAAAATTAACGACAATCACTGTAATTCTTATGTACCATGACACGTTTCTGCGCCATCTCTTGCTGTAACATTTGATGGATGTAACGTAATTTTATACTTGAAAAGGACCAGTATTACTGGTCGAAACGTCGTATTTTTATTAAATAAAATTACCTGCCAGCATATGTCGTATTAATTCTGATTATTTTTTCTGTATAATGTTTAAATGTCTTCCGAAATTATTGTGTTACGTCGCTACTCTTGTAATGGAACAACTCGTTTTCGACACACGACTGTCTCGGACAGATTACAGAGCACTAGTGGCGGAATTACACTCAGACGGTGGAGGAGAACGAATTGATAGTGGTCGAGCCTGTTGCTAGTCCATATACGGATCTGAGTGCTAAAATGAATTACTCGAGCCGATACGAGATCCGCCTTCGAAAGACACTGGATGAACTGGTCCCCATTGAGGGGGAGCCACTTCTCGTCTTGCTTCGCTGATCTCCCGTATCTTTTTCGCGTTCATTCATCAGGTATCAACGTGTCGAACGCTTCACAATTTCAAACCACTTTTAAACAATAATCATGCCGTTTCTAGCTTGCTCCGTCTCACGTCGTTTATAATAATAAACTAACGTAATCTTTTTCAGCTAGACGTTTCGCTCTTTCGTTAGACCATCCTCAGTGTAGAAATATAAAAGAGAAAGAGTAAAAGGAAATAATTTCAATGTAAAAGTCAACGATTAAAATTCGCTCTCAACGCAATATATAAGAAAGGTGGAAAATGTAAGCCGTATTCGGATTTATTGGATTACGACTGCCAATCGAGAGGTCGTCTTTTCGTCGAGATATAAGATTTTGGACTTATCAAGCTGGTAAATGTCGACTTGTCAATAGTCGAAAAGATGACCTCTCGATTGGCGGTCGTAATAAATCCGAATACGGCTTACATTTTACATTTTTCTTATATATTGCGTTGCGAGCGAGTTTTAATCACTGACTTTTACATTTAAATTATTTCCTTTTACTCTTTCTTTTATATTTATACACTGAGGATGGTCTAAAGAAAGACCGAAGCGTCTGTAATTTTTGTGTTTTAATAAACAAAATTTTCACCTTTTTGACACTAACACCTAGTCAAGGCTCTCAGCCCCTTGATTTTTATTCTTCAGAGCCGTACATTCTCTTAGTAATCTTTTTCTTTTCAAAAAATATAGGAAACTGGTACGGAAAAAGAATGACGTTGCGCAATCGTTAAAAGAAATGGGTAATTCATGATAATTTGCACCATTTATGGCCACGTCCGATAACTTTCCCCTCTTTACATTATACGTTGAATCTGACTGGGTATCGTCATAGTTTCCTCCGCAATTTTTCAACTCTGCCTGTTACGTCATGTCCCATAAGGCGTTGCCTTGAATTGAGTTACTTCCATCACCGAACCAAATCAAATTCACGATATAAAATCAATTAGAAATTGAAGAGGCCGTTTAGGACCGGGCATAGGTGTAAGTAGCCAGTTAAATTAAATTATTTAAGTGAATTCATATACCGTATTTTCTTTTCCAACTTATCCTGTGCGCCAGTTACATACTAGTCTTAAAACACAGGTTAATCCCCGCACTGAAAAAAATTTCTGGTTGAATATGGACGAATCAGATAATTCCTTTAGGATTTACCAGAATTCCTTTAGGATTTACCAGAATTTCTGTAGGATTACAGGAATTCTGGTAAATCCTAAAGGAATTCTGGTAAATCCTAAAGGAATTATCTGATTCGTCCATATTCAACCAGAAATTTTTTTCAGTGCGTAAGTGGAAGTGTTATCGTCAGTGAATAATAATAATTAATAAATTTCACTGACGATAACACTTCCACTTACGGGGATTAACCTGTGTTTTAAGACTAGTATGTAACTGGCGCACAGGATAAGTTGGAAAAGAAAATACGGTATATGAATTCACTTAAATAATTTAATTTAACTGGCTACTTACACCTATGCCCGGTCCTAAACGGCCTCTTCAATTTCTAATTGATTTTATATCTTAAAGGACCTAAAATTGTAATATTTATTCACGATATAAAATATACCACAACTTTCCTTATCTATGACTCGATGCTCACGAGTTTTGACCGCCTAGATTTATGATCGGCATAAGTCTGAGCGGATCGAGCGAGCTCTCGATCGTTCGGACTCGGATTTCGTTAAATGGAGTTTGCGTTCAAGCCAAAGTAGAATTCCCCGTCCTAGGCCGAGAGAAAGGGGCGGGGAGAGGGTAATCGTAAAATGTAGATCGCACCGCGCGTTTCCTGCATCGCACATTGCAAGAAATCGACGCGGCAAATCGCCCGTAATTCCACCCACGTGGCCTACGTACGTCGCGCGAGCTATTCATCAAACCGATCCGGTACTTAAGTCTCGCCCGACGACCGGCCGGTTGAGATAAACGCTAGAGAGAAAACGACCCGATATGAATACCTGCGCTACATGCCGGCGCGTAAACGGCCCTTATTCCTTATAAAGACGAGCCTTCGAGCGAGGAATAACGACCGGACGGACGGATCGAGATCCGATATATAAAATCGAATCTGCGATCGAGTATTTATGCGATGTCTCGTGGTACACTATATCGTGTACATCCTCGCCATCAGAAAGGAAAAAGGATTGCGAACATTTTATCCGCTCTACCGATTGCCGTCTGATTTCAGTGGAGTCGCTCGCGCCAACTCTCGGCGGGGAAGAAATGCGTGTGGAAAAATGTGTAAAACAGAACGCAAAAATATAAGAGACTATACTAGATTGACGAATGTGTTATTTAATACCGGCAAGATTTTATTAGAATTGGAAATATTTGGTTTGTTATTTGTAAAGAGCGTTTCGCAAGGTACGGACGACAGAGTTAAACGAAACCAATAGCGAGACGCTCTATAGACTGCGCAGGCCAATTACCCGGTCACGTCGGTCGTGTCGGTCCTTTGTGAAGTCCGGACTATTGTTTCCGCGAGAGATACGCGAATAAAGTCGGAAGGCGAGACGCGCGCCACCTGATCATGTGCGAGAAGCGGCCACGTGAATGAAGCTCCCATTCATACGGATCCGCTCTCTTCAACCCCCTCGTCACTGTCCACAGGACCCAGGACGGAGCACGGGCGACAAGGGGCTACGCACACGCGTGCGACGCGTCCACGCACGCACCACATGCATCGTGTCGCGTACAAGCGCCGCCGCACACGTGATCGCCATTGTCGATCGGTCTCGCCAAGACGCTCGCCGTCGTTCGCTTTGCGGTGGACGCTGCTGCGCTTTATCTTCCGCCTTTTTTGCACCGCTCGTCGCGTCGACCAGTCGCGCGCGCATCCCGGGCACCGTGTGTGTACGTACTTACACACAATGCGCTCCGTACGCGCGCGCCCACGAGCCGCACTCATTCATCCGCTCCGCGACACACGAGTCTAAAAGTGCGCATACCATGCCCACACTTATCGATCCCGAATTGATCGGATCCACACATCGAACGTGTATCTTCAACATTTCTTCAATATATTTTTTACACAAGCGTCTCATCCCCAACTTCATTTCTCGTCTCTCGTACGTGTTACCTTCGTAGTGCAGATTATCGCGAGACGAAAGTTTATGAAGCAGTTTGAGTACAATATAAAGATTAATAAGCTAAATACTTGTCGCCCATTATTATCCTATTGTGCAGTGACACTATCCTAACAGTCATGATGCAATTCTTATAGAATTCACGTTGCAGACGGTCGGTCGCGGAAGAGAGAGAGAAAAAAAAGACTCATTCATCGAAGGATTTCCATTGCAGTCTCGTCACGCACGACATAGGTCTAGGATCGCTGGAGAATTTCAAATATAGTAAAAAGTTAGCCGGAAAGGTATAACGTCCGGACGGGCAATAAGAAAACTCGTTTTTTCGCGGGAGCAATAGCGCCAGCAAAGTGGCATCGTTTCAAATCATGCTCGCCACGCTCTGCTTACGGTCGGTCATTCCAACTAATTACTACGAGATGACTCGATGAATTTTTAGTTTTTATTCACCTGAAAAATATCCAGATATTACCGTACACCAATTTTTCACAATTGAGGAAAAACTATTGTAGCATACACTGAAAAAAATTTCTGGTTGAATATGGACGAATCAGATAATTTCTTTAGGATTTACCAGAATTCCTTTAGGATTTACCAGAATTTTTACTCCAGAAATTTTATACCAGATTTATACCTTATACCAGAAATTTTTTTCAGTGTAGG
>NW_011965202.1:0-5920 GCF_000949405.1 Vollenhovia emeryi
TGTTTCCTGTCAAAAACATGACTTTCTTTAAGTCGCGATGATCTCGCGATTGAAAGTGCGTGCGTTATTTCCGGATTTCTGCTCTTTCCCCGAGCATGTTGATGAAGAAAATAAAATTTTTCTTCAGCTACAGGAATCTTTTATGGGATGTGAGCGACGAGATTCCATTCGCGAGACCCCATACAGCACGGTAAGGTTTCAGCAACATTATAGCAATAATTCATCGCAAGATTGCAACATTGCCCAGCAACGGTAAAACGTCCGCCTTCAGAAATGTTACAATGTAATATTACAGCAACATAGCAATATAATGTATGCATAATATATGTTTTCTCGAAGCGCGGTGTGCTTCACTTCTCTTTTAGATTCATAGTAAATGAAGATTTGCAATTTAGATATATACATTTCTATACACCAACTATTGAGGTAAAATCTCTAATCTTAGTAATTAGAATTTAAGTAACAACGAGTTTTGTTTCGAAACATTTTCTCGGTTGAACAGAGTTAGTCGATAATTTAATCAATATCAATAAGTCCGTAGAATGATACACAAAACGTAGTAACAGTCGCGGAACAAAAAGGCAACGAATTCTCAACGTTCGTTGTTGTTTTTCTCTCGGCGCGGTGACATATGATGTTTTTGCGTGCCATCGTGTACCGAAGGTCGCCGCGGTATCACTCGCTCGCCGAACGCCGAGCCGGCAAGCAGTGGCGTGAGTCGCTCCGTGCGTGGTATTACTTTTGCGTTATCGGTTTTCAAGACTCGATCGCGATGGATATATGGATAAAACGCTATTGATTTTTACACCTTCATCAGTAACAAGTAACGTTTTTCGATTAATTATTAAGTTTCTACAACTCGTAATGAGAAACTAATTGCGTGTTGAGGCGACGCCTCTTTATCAACGTATACATATTTCACGAGACTAACTCGTCTAAAATATGAAGGTAAACCGTGGTACTTTGTCGCGGTTACATCTCGTTTACGCACCGCGCTTTTAATTATCTATCGATTTCGTGTAATCCGTTTCATTTTCGGGAAAAGAAAGAATTTTGTACGATTTCGGCGTTTGCGCTGTAATTCGCTCTGTCGTTCTTCGCAACTCGAACTGGCAAGAAGTAAAGAAAGTCGATTAGATTGAATGACAAAGATTGTAAAATATCGTTTCGTTGCGGACTAATAACTACTTCTTTACCGCAGATTATGCTTCCGATGCTCGCAGTGCGTTTTATATCGTCAATTCAAAAGTGATTTATCCATTATCCTGTTCTTCCGAAACAAAAATGCAAGTTGTTAGTTTAAGTAATTTGTATGATAGAGAGTCACGCGATATTTGTTAATAATATTTCGTGCGTTTCGCGGTAACTCACATCGCGTACGGGAGTGCCCGAAATTTCGTGCGATCGATGATTTTCGCGAGTGAGTGTTGTGTAAGTGCAACAAGGAAATCTGAGAGGAGGAGGAGGAGGCCGAGGAGGCATCGGGCAACGGCGGAGAAATGGTGAGGTAAGTGTCTTAAATTTCGATGTTATTTGTTACTTGTGCAAAATAACGCATCTGTTCTGTGCTTTTATTTTATTTGTTCAATGATTCGAACGAGGATTCGAATAAGTGTTAGAGACAAAACCAAAATCTTGTGAGTTTATATTTAAAAGGAAGACTTTTTCTGTATTCTATATAAGTATTTTAATAAATACTTATTTAAAAAATATATAATATAAAGTATATTTAATACAATAATTTTAATTTTACGTGATTAGTCTATAATAATCATATGCATACCATATTTGTATTTTTACAGTTTAACACATATAACTAGTTAACGATGTACAACTCTGCTGTTGCGAATCGTCTCAGTGAGTGATAAATTACTATTTATTTTAAAGTGACGTTGCGCATACAATTACTTCTTTGCATGAATACAAATTCTTAAAAATATACAATGCTCAACTACAAATTGCACGCGCAAAGCGCGCGTTTTGTCATTTCTAGTAAACTATAAAAGTGAGATGAGGAAACAATATACATATTACAAACATAATTGTATCAATATTTTAAAATAATATTGCTACAACATTACTGAAGTAATATTGTAAAATAATGTCTCTGCAATATCTATGTACCATTACATTGCAATATGCAATGTTGCAATGTTGCAGCAATGTTGTTGCAAGCTTTTGTGTTGTATGGGAGACACAATTCGCGTCTTTTTACGGCAGGTAAAGTATTTTATGTTATACAAAGCGATGTTTCCTGTCAAAAACATGACTTTCTTTAAGTCGCGATGATCTCGCGATTGAAAGTGCGTGTGCGTTATTTCGGGATTTCTGCTCCTTCAACGAGCATATTGATGAAAAAGCATAGAATTCCTCTTTAGCTGTAGAAATACTCGCCATTTCTATGAGACGTCAGTGATAAGATTCGACTCGCACGTCACAATTCGCGTTTTTCCTCGCCGGGAAGATTCGTGGGCCGGAGATGAAGTTTCCTGTTCTCGGATGGGGGGAACGGCCCCCGTTCTCTTTCTGGCGTGACCAGCGCGAATTCCGCGGGCATGAATACCTCTCCGCCGCCGGTCTCGTCCTCTCCCGGGGTGGCGTGCAGCGAAGCGAGCGACCACCAATCGGCATTCCGCAAGTTGGCGCACTTGCTAATTCGAACTTGTCCGCGGACACATCGGCGAAGTACGGAATGAGTTAGCAGTCATGTCGTATGTCCGTGTTCTCCATCCTGACGCTTCCTCGACGAAAGTTCCCGGGAAACTTTCCCGTCCCGAAAACACTTCGTCACACACCGTCACGTCGAGGGCAGCCCACACTCGTGCCTGACATATGTAACGGTAAGCAAGAGCTCCACTCATCTGCGGTCCGTCGCGTTTATTGACCGTGCCACCTAATTCCCAATTAAATGTTGCCGAAAGTCGCAGATATTCCACGATATCGATTTAACTTCCGTGTGTACGTCCTGTTTTGACCAAACTCGTTCGAGTTACTTGATGTTTGTGTATCTGGACGTTCCGTGCAAAGACTTCTTTGTGTAATTAGTAAAAGGAATTGTACACAAAGTATAATATAAAGCGGTACGTTTTATCGGTAAAATTTAAAACGACGAATTATTCACAGTATGAGAAACACTTGTATGCACTGTGAAAATAATTTTCATCCGATATTGTTGCAAGAAGGACTCTTTGATGTATACATTTAGGAATATTAAGAGAAAAATGAGTGTTGCGACAAACAAACGATTGCGTTACGATCAAAATTAATATTATTGTCCTCTTTAAGAATACAAAGTGTAATTTGTCTTTTAAAAAAAGCGGCATTATTGAAAGAAAAAAAAAGGTGATGAAAATAAACACCGCGCAGCGGCTTTGAAGAATCGATTTGGCGTGTAAACTCTAAATATTCTATTCGCTCATGAAAGAACAATATTTTATCGTAGACATTTCAATGGCCAGCCTGCGGTTTAATCCACAAGTCCGGCAGTCCAGTGTATCAGGAAATTCATGCGCCATCGGCGCGTTATTGGCGCTATGCACGAATTTTCAGGTCTCTTGATGCCCGGGTATTGGTACACTGAAACGAGTTAATCCTTAAGCCGATAGAGTAAGCGAATCACGTCGCAATCCCGTATGGGAGGGCTCGTTATGTATGTCGCGTCGGTGAAACCTGGTATTAGTTTTATTAATAACGCGCATTATAGCTATTTCCATTACCGATTACACGCGCTTTAACTTTGAGCCTGTCGCCCAAGCCGCTTTACATACGCTCGCCTATATTAGCCAATTTAACTGACGGAAAATTCATTAGAATCACGCGTTTAGAGATTCCGCGTAAAATATAAATAAATTATAGTTACGGTAACCAACTCTCCCCCCCCCCCCCCCCCCCGAGTCCAGTCTCTGTTATCAATAATGAGCGTCGCGTTTGGAGGATTACGTTCAGAGTGGGCGGCTTGAGGAAAGGGTCAGATTTGTTATAACCATACGCAAAGAGAATTTTCTTTTCAGATTTATCGTGAAATTCGCTTAACCGCGGAACAACATGGCATTTCGGAGAATTTTATGAAACTTTTGTGCCACGTAAGTAATTATACTTAAGATACATTTTACAAGTACTTTATGAACGTTTTTTGAAACTTTACCATACATTGTGCTAGTAAAATTTATCCTGAAAATCGTGTAATCGTGGGACAACGTGGCATTTCGAAGAATTTCTTGAGACTTTTGTACCATACATTTTATTTGTGATTATACTTAAGATACATTTTACAAGTACTTTATGAGAGTTTTTTTCAAACTTTACCATACATTTTGCTAGTAAAATTTATCCTGAAAATCGAGTAATCGTGGGACAACGTGCACGGAAAAAAGAATGAAATTGTATCAACAAGATCAGTGCAATTGAAATAAAATCGTTAAAACAACATCAGGTTGTTGTCTTAATAATCTGGATATCTAGTTTAATGCTTAAAATTAAAATCCATAGAAAACACAATTGAGTGGATTATTTAAGTTTGTGGCGGCCCGTGACGTTAACGTTTAATTCAAGCAACTTCATTTTCTTTAATTCAACAGCATTTTTTTCCGTGTGGCATTTTAAAGAACTTTACAAGGGTGTTTTGGCATTTTACCATACATTTTACTAGTGAAATTTTTCGTAATGTATGGCAAAATTTGCAAAACCCTCTTAAAGTTCTTCGAAATGCCACGTTGTCTCCCGAGCACATGATTTTCGGGATAAATTTTAAGAGAAAATTCTGTCTGCGTAGTTTTTTATTAATAATTGGAACGTTATTAAGAGAGGAATGTAAGAGCCTTTCAACGACGTCTCTTCTTTTTAAATCATACGCTTATAAATAAATAATATAAATTGCGAAAAGACTTTACAGTCGCAGAGAATGTAATTTACATATTTTTTTACGCGTAGCTAACAACGCAAGTAACTTTGCGTAAAGAATTTCAATTAGTCGGTACCAATGGCGTGATCTGCAAGTAATCGCCCGTTAATACATCCGACTTTAATGCCCGTGCTCACTCCCGCGAAACCGGCGAAATGGAAAACACTTCGCAGTGGGCGTTTACATGCCTTCACACCGTGCAGAAGGTAAGAGCGCGAGTCCGTGAACACATAATTTACAGAAGAAGGCGGCTCGCGCGCGTCCCAGAAATTAGGGAGCAGCGCGTAGCGGCGTAGCAGCGTAGGATCGGCGAGGCCACCTACGTTTCCCCGAGCATTTTCGCAGCCTGACATCCGGCAAAGTATTCCACTAAGAACGCGTAACAGCGGTGCGACAATAAACTCGTGACGATGCGTCTCGCGCGCGAAGGCAACGCGTGAAACGTCAGGAACGGGTCCCTCGTCGAGAGACGCAGAACCCGCTCGGGATGACCGCGGGTAACGTTTCGCTACGCCACTGGAGCACTTTGCTCTCGAAAATGTCCGACGTTTTAAACGCCGCGTCTTTTTCGAGTACACCGGCATTCGGAAAGAAATGCGATTCAGAACCCCGGAACGTCCTCCGTCTCGTTCACCGACCGCGGTGCTTCGCCGTCAAGTCGGAGCATGCCACGGGATTTTAGGAGAGTTTCCAAGTGCTCGATTACACATTCACCGTGAGGATCTTTTAGGGGTATAGTACAAAAACCTTACTTCCCGATATTTCTTAAACGCGGAAGATTTAGCTGAATACCGTAGAACGATCGGGTCTCGTGTTAAATCTCCATATGTCCAGAGTTCAATTCTGAATTGTCCGGTGCTATCTTAAAATTACCAGAAACACGTCAGAATAATCGTGACATTAAAGCATAAATAAAAAAATGTATTTACTAGAAAAGAATTTAAAATAAAAAGATTACACTGAGAGAAAAAAATAGTTGCAGTTACCACAATCTCACTATAATTTATAGTCATTTTTGGA
>NW_011965203.1:0-5924 GCF_000949405.1 Vollenhovia emeryi
TTGTTTCCTCGATAGAAATTTTCAGACACGAATGTTGTTTCCATTAGAGAAATTACAACACACGAAAATTGTCTGCTTTACAGAATAATAAACACACACGGATATCGTGTGCTCTACAGATTGGTTAAAATACACGAATGTACTTTCCTTGATAGAAATTTTCAGACACGAATGTTGTTTCCATTAGAGAAATTACAACACATGAAAATTGTCTGCTCTACAGAATAATAAATACACGATTAATCTGTGCTCGACAGAAAAGTTGAAATACATGAATGTTCTTTCCTTGAAACGTTGTTTCCTCAAGAGAAATTATAACACGTGAATACAGTCTGCTTGACAGAATAGACACACACGAATATTGTGTGCTTTACAGAAAAGTTAAAACATACATATTTACAACCTAACATTTGTTATTTCAATCTGTGTCAAAATTCGTTTATAACTGTTGCGTGAGAGTTGTAATAGTGCGTAAGCGCATGGCCACATTACCGTGGGCCTCGCTTATGCCCTTATGCTTATCTCAGAGGCTTACGCGGATTCGTTGTCTGCGCAAGTCTATTGCGCACGCTGCGTACCGTCGTCCCTGTTGGTACCTGCGCGGACAGAGTAGCGTCGGGACCACGTAACTGTACGGACGTGTCTCTCCCGAGTAACAACCTCCTTCCGATACTCGCTATATTCAATAAACAGCATTTATACTCACCTCATCTACATCGCGTACTTGCTACATACCCACGCAGTGTCCTACCTACCGGCAACTACCTATCCCAGATACGAGCAAGGAACATATTGGAATAACATTTTGAAACATTGGTTTTATAAGAATTTTACCAACGTTCTTGTACGATATTTTATTAATGTTTTTAAAATGTTACCGAATGAAATTATATTTCTAAATGTTTCAAAAATGTAATATTCTAAATATTTTACAAATGTTGCTTCAATACCTTTATTTTATTTTTTTTATCTCATCTTTTATATAATGTTAAAATAAAGAGTGCAAATTAGAAATTTGCACATGGCTTCCTCATGGAGGAAGCTTTATGAGCGAAATCTAATTTTTTTCGATGTTTCTTGAAAGTGTGCAAATTAGAAATTTGCACATTGCTTCTTCAGCATTGAAGCGTGCGAATTGGAAATTTGCACATTTGTTGTGTTTCTAAGGATTGTGGGAATAAGGCAAGACTCGTAACTATACTGTAGGGCTTCCTTTATTGGGAACACACGTAGCTCGCACGCTTGACAGTACTAAAACTAAAATCGACTCTACCGCCTCGCGCGTTCTTGTACATTAACTACTGCGTTACCGACCATCACATACCGATCGTACCTCTAATATCCTACATTTCCTCCCTTCTTTAAGATAGCTACTTTTAGCGCGGAATGAATCTTTGAGGTGCGCGTCGTATACGGGTTGATCTTCGTAATTCGGGGGATGGCTGGTTTACTTGTTGTTGTGGTGGATTGAACGATGAGTTACCCGATGATACCGAAACATATGAGTCTGAACTGCTATCCGATGAATCATCTAGACTCGGTGTTGGCGAAACTGCTCTTTGAGTTTTTGAATTCTCATAGAAGTGAATTCTTCGGGGGCTATCACCATTGGCACCTTGGTTTTGTGAACTGCCTCGATGATGATTGTCTTCCCAACGAGATCTCATCTGATCTACATGCCGCTTGAATCGTTTCCCTTGATAGTCGATCTCGTAGTGCAAATCTCCTAGACGTGTCACTATTGTGCCTGGAATCCACTTGTCCATACGTGGATTTCCTGATAAGAAATAAATCTTTTGAGTCGGTTGAAATTCGCGAAACGTTGGATTCGCTACGGCTTGTTGCTTCTGGGTAATTTTCACATTTGTTTCATCTGGTCGTACCAAATCCAATTTAGTTCGTATTGTCCGTCCTAAAAACAACTGTGCAGGAGATTGATTGGTTGTAGCGTGTGGAGCCCTCCTATATTGGCACAAGAATTCATTAAGATTGTGCTGGAGTGATCCTGGCGTAGTTGCCATAGTCTTCATCGCGTTTTTTACTGTCTGAACATAACGTTCTGCTTGACCGTTGGAAGCTGGATGATACGGTGCTATGAATTTATGGAACTTGACACCACTCTTTTGTAGGAACAACTTAAACTCCATCGACGTGAATTGGGGACCATTATCTGATACTATAGTGACTGGAACTCCGTACGTAGCAAATAGTTCCTCCATAATCGAGATTGTCGCTTGTGTAGTAGTAGAGTTAGTAGCCTTTACCTCGAGCCACTTGCTATAGGCATCCACTATAATGAGTAACATTTTCCCGGCTACAGGTCCTGCGTAATCGATGTGTACGCGCTCCCAAGGACCTTTTGGATATTCCCAATGATGGCTTCGGTACCTCGTTGGATCATGTGCATTTATTGAGCAATTGACACATGCTTTGGCTACTTCTTCAATCTTGGAGTCGATACCGGGCCAGAAAACGAAAGATCTCGCTAAGCCTTTCATCTTTACAATACCTATGTGAGCAGTATGCAATTCGCTGAGTATTGCTTCTCTAAGGGTTGGTGGGATAACAACTCTATGTTCGAACACTAAGCAGTTGCTTCCTAATCTGTAATGTATTTCTGGTGCTTTATAACCAAAACGAGATAGATCTTGCCCTGCTTCTAGACGTTGAACGATCTTTCCCAGATGAGGATCCTTCCGCGTTTCACGTGCTATTCTCTCGGCGTTCACTGGAAGTTGTTCGATCTGGTGCAGAACAAAATGATCAAATCCATCGTACTCTATTTCTTCCCTTTCCTTCAATGAAATTCGATGTGTTGTCGACGTAAACACTGGTATTGGTATTCTTGAACAGTAGTCTGCATTCGTGTTTTCTTCTGTTGGTTTAAATATAACATCAAAATCAAAGTGCGATAGATAATCGGCGTAATTTGCCATGCGACTGATACACAACGTAGGCAATGATTTTTCTGGATGTAGAATTTGTGTCAATGGCTTATGATCCGTTATAATAGTGAAATGACGGGCATACAAGTAGTAAAAGAATTTTTGAACAGCCCATACAATCGCTAGTGCTTCCTTATCTATTTGCGGATAGCGTTGCTCCGTAGCACTCATTGTTCTGCTTGCATACGCAATTGGTCGTTCCTGACCATTGCTTAGTCTATGGGATAGAACTGCACCTAGTCCCGTTTTGCTAGCATCTGTTGCAAGCAACAACGGACGTTTTGGATCATATGGCATTAGTACTTGAGGTGAAATTAAAATGTTTTTTATGTCTTCGAAAGCCTTCTCTGCAACTGATGTCCATTTGAAAAGTTTGCTGAGTAGCATGTCTCTAAGAGGACGGTCTCTTGTTGATAAATCAGGAATGAATGAACTATAATAAGAAGCTTTCCCGAGAAAAAGTTGTAATTCTTCTGGTGTGCTTGGCTTAGAAATTTTTTGGATTGCTTCGATATGTCTATCGGATTTGTGTATTCCTTGCGAATCCACTTTATGCCCTAGGAACTCAATTGACGATGTGGCGAATACACATTTCTCACGATTTAAATGAAGACCGTGTTCTCTGAATCTCTCCAAAACTTCGTCTAGAACTCGCAACAGACTCTCAAAATCTTCTGCAAAAATAATGAAGTCGTCATAGAAATTTTTAACATTCCGAAGACCCTCTATAACTATTTCCATTCTACGTTGCCAGATAGCAGGGATACTGGCGGCTCCATACACCGCTCGAGTTGGACGAATTAATCCGTGCGTTGGCGTGTTGAGTGTTAGCATGTGACTGGACTCTTCATCGAGGACAAGATGAGAATACGCATCGGAGACGTCCAGGTGACAGAAAATTTGTGCTTCTTTAAAATGGCTGAAAATATGTTCTACTTTAGGAATCGGATGTTCATCTATAACCACACGAGGATTAACAGTTGGCTTATAATTTCCGGTGATACGCAATTGACCATTTTTCTTCGCAACTACATGTGTTGTCGATAACCATTCCGAATACTCAACTTTTTTATAAAACCCGGATTCTATTTTCGAATCGATTTCTCTCGCATACGCATCTCGAAGCGCTATCGGAATTTCTCGCGCCTTCGCGAATATCGGTGTTGTACCTGGTTTCCGGTGAAGTGAAATTGGCGGACCAGTAAGAGTACCAGCTTTTAAATTAAATACATCTTTATATTTGGCTAAAAGTTGACCAAGTCGCTCTTTTTGCGCGTGTGTTAACTTAGGATTAACGGAACTGATCATATTTATTGTTTCGGTGGCGGAAAAAAGTTTTGCAAAGTCGATCTCATGTATGAAATGTGAGATCCATTCCCTACCAAACAATGCATCGAAATGTCCTTTAACTACAAATAGTTTAAGTTTTTGCGTGGTTTTTCCGATCGTTACGTTCACTAAAGTACGACCAATACAAGGAATTTGATGACCCGTATAACTGACAAACTGCCGATCTGTTTTCTTCAGCAAGAACTTTGGTTTAATTGTACGCAACGTCTTTACATTAACGATACCGCACGGTGCACCTGAATCTAATTCCATTCGTAGGATTTTACCATCTATTTCGACATCTATCATGCATTTTTGTCTCGAATTTACCGCGTTGATCTTATCACGATATCGGATCGTATCTACATGTTCTGCCGGTTGCAGTGCCGCTACTGTACGCGTATCAGTATTTAGTTCTTTGGACTTGCAGACTTTTGAAAGATGTCCCTTTTTGTTACACGTGTGGCACACAGCGTCGCGAAAACGGCATTGGCTACGTGCATGTTTACCACCGCAGCCATGACAGACGTAGTCCTTTTGTTGCCTGGATGAGTCCTGGTGATTCGGTTGTTGTCTCCGTCCCCGTGACGATGACCGTTGACGTGATGGCTTCCCATTGTGCTTCAGCTTCGGCTGACCGTACCCCAACTTGTGCGTAGTATCCTGAGTCGTCGAGCTGGATTCTTTGACCTCGTTCGTAGTTTTGCGCGTCGCCTCGAGCGCATTTGCAATATCGTAGGCCTCGGCGAATGTTGTTGGTTTCTTTGCAACGATTTCGTCGCACATCTCACGTACTGCTAACCCGTGAAGAAGCTGCTCGGTTAACATTCTATCGAGGAACTCGCCGTACTCGCAATGAGCTGCACCCTGTCGTAACCGGAGAGCGAAATTGGCGATCGTTTCTCCACTCTGCTGCGTGATGTGACGAAATCTGATGCTTTCTGCGTACTTATTTTTTGCTCGATCGAAATGCGAGATCAAGACTTGTTTCAACTCTTCGTACGTAAGGTCTTCCGGACTTCGTGGATTTATTAAGAACTTTAGGGCATTGTTAAGCTCTGAGCCCATGTGGACGCGTGCGTAATTAGCGTGTAGATCACTAGAAATTTTACTTAGCTCTAGCGACCATTCGAACCTCTTGAAATAATCAGCTACCAGCGTGTGTTCCGTCGACCGATACTCAGATATCGCGAACAGCGGTAATCGTGGTTTAGTCGTCGACGAAGATCCATTCGCTTCAGTGCCCAAATTCGCAATCGACGCCTGGATCGCGCTTGCCATCATGGCCGACATTGCTTGCATTAATTCCGGCGTTACGGTCGTCATCGCTGCTTCTTTAACTGTTGCGATTCTCCTCACTCACTTCTTTGGCCGTTGGATCCCAACTCTTCAGCCGTTGGATCCCACTTCTGACACCACTGTTGTGTTTCTAAGGATTGTGGGAATAAGGCAAGACTCGTAACTATACTGTAGGGCTTCCTTTATTGGGAACACACGTAGCTCGCACGCTTGACAGTACTAAAACTAAAATCGACTCTACCGCCTCGCGCGTTCTTGTACATTAACTACTGCGTTACCGACCATCGCATACCGATCGTACCTCTAATATCCTACACATTTCTTCCTCATCATTAAAGTAGGCAAATTAGA
>NW_011965204.1:0-5925 GCF_000949405.1 Vollenhovia emeryi
CTTTGTCCACCTATAACAGAAATAATAGCTGATGATGTGTCAATCTATTATAATTGCTCGCAGCTAGTAGAAGTACTAATAAATAAAACTCATAAATTGGAAAAAGTACAGAGAAAGAAATGAGAATTGAAAAAAAAAAGAATTTATTATATGATGTAATAATAATGTATAATAATACATAATTACTATATTTATCATTTATTTAATAATATATTTTTGTATAGCGCTTGGAACGCGTCTTTTGTATTTATATGTTACTTACAACTGAACAAATCACTTGGTTGCTTTGATTAGCGTCGAGTTTCAGTCGAGTCGCTAAGTAGAGAGTCTCTTTCGTCGTGAGAAACGGCAATAGATCGAATTGTTGCGGCACATAGCACACATGTTTACGGAACATTCCCATGTCCCATTTGACGCCGTTTATGGTGACAGTGCCCTTAACATCGGTCAATCGTTTGCCTGATACGATTTTCAGCAGGCTGGTCTTTCCCGCACCAGAAGGACCAATTATTACAGTCACTTTTCCCGGTTCGAAATGCCCCGTTACATCCCGTAAAATCGTTTTCTCGTTATTATCTACAATAAACACTCCTTTTTAACTACGTCTAAGCAATGTCTAATAATGAGTAATACGCAAAAAGCATGAGCACTTGTCGTGCGCAGTGTTTCGATTGAAATCGCATTAAGAATCCAAGGAAATTACGTAGAGATTTGTTGGAAAGAAGTGAAATTGCCTACCAAAAGTTTTGGGCCACCTAAATAATTTTTGAATGGTTTGAAATATATGTATAATAGGATTGAAATTTATAGGAATACAATGGGATTACAAAGTCAATTATTTAATCACAGAAACACTCCATACAGCACCAAAGCTTTCAGAAACATTTCAGAGAACATTATTGCATTGTTACAATGTTTCTGAAATATTTCTGAAAGCTTTGATGCTGTATGGGACTCACCTCCACACCCCTGAGGGACGAGGGGAGGAGGGAGCAAAAATCTTAAATGGCATCCCACATAGCACAAATGACTGTTTGCCGGTTGATAGTCGACATTTTTTAGTCAACTTAAAGTCAACTTTTTAAGTCGATATTTAGTCAACCATTTATAGGATGATTTATTGTCGACTTTAACTATAGACTGAAAGTCAACCTAAAGTCGACATTTTCAGGAAGTTGAAGGTCGTCTTTCGGTAAAGCGACAAATCGACTAAAAAATATTTTTTCGTCTTACCGACAGACATACAAATTTTTCGTCATCTTCTTATGTTTTCGGCATCTTTTGACCAATCTTTCTGGTCAATGGCCTAGTTTACATCGTGCACTTGATACGCGTATCAAATAGTGTATTTGAACTGATCAGCCAATGACCAAACAATTTACTAGTTATTTACTATTTGTTACTATTTGATACGCGTATCAAGTGCACGATGTAAACTAGGTCAAAATGTCAAACCGATATACATAGTGAATCGAAATCTCACTTTTCGAGTGTAGCGCAATTGTTGCGACATGCACGTTTCTTGCTTGTTTATCAATTATCAGTGCTTTCATGATAAACGACAAGATCATATCTGGACATGAGACGAGTCATATTTTTTCAAAGTTTTTAACATTTGGCGAGATAAATGTTAAAAACCGTAATCGTTAAACATTTTTTTTCTTAATAACTTTTTAACAAACACCGGCCGACGGCTAAAACTTCTTGAATTTCACTCAGGCTCATGACCATGACAACACATGTCAAGATCATCGAGATTGGAGGGTGGTCCGTTATACTATATAATTATCATAAATAATATAATTTTACTTATTTTACCGATATCTTTAATTTTGTTCACAATAAAATTTATCTGTTTATATAGTTTATTTATTTAGTTGAGAATATCCTCCGAACATTTTACATATATACATACATGTAATATATATATACATATATATTGTGTATATATTGCAATTATTATACAATTAAAATATAAAAACTTTAATCAATAAAGTTTTCGAGATGGTAGTATTACAAATTTAGTAGTTAATATATGTATGTATATAACGTAAAATTGACTAAAAGTTGACTTATAATTGCCATAAAGTCGACTTCTAAGTCAACTTTTAGCTGACTAATAGCCGACTATAGTCGAGTCATTTGTCGACTATTAGTTGACTATAAGTCGATATCCAGCTGGACTTTGATGTCGACTTAAGATTTCTTCTGCCGATTGACAGTCAATTAATAATCGACTTTGTGCTATTTGGGATGGGGAGGGGGGTTGAGTGAGAACTCGTTCGAAACAGCTTTTCAAGACGAAAACAACCCAAAGGTCGCCAAAGTCTCTACGATTTTTATTCATAGAGTTATAATCATTTGAACATTTCTATTGAGATTTTTCGAGAACCCACGGCAACAATAGAAGACAGATAAGGCATCACGCGGGCACGCGCGTTTCTGAGAGAGAGAGAGAAAAAGAGAGAGCGTGTGTGTGTGTGGGTTGTGGGTGGGCGTGCCTGCGCGTGTGTTTCACAACAAAGCTAAGAATCTCGCGGTTTGTCACTTCCGCCGTATTTAATAGGTTTATTTTCTATTCCTGCAGTAGTGAACTAATGCAGTAAGCTAGAATGAGAAAATATATTCTTGTCTTACTCTAATTTATCGCACTAGCTCACCAGTCCAGAAACAGAAAACAAACTTAAAGACTTCAAATCCTCTCTGTTTGTAGTGTATCTAGTTTGTAAATAAATGTAAATACATTTTATCGATTCCCCTTAGGGTTACAAGGCGTTTTTGAAGGAACGTGCCCAAACCTCTTAGAACACCTCTCTATATCCACTTCGCTATGTGGCGATCGAACGAAAACCAATAATGTTGTTTGATTTTAAACCCGGATCTTCGGAGTACCAGACTAGCGCATAATCCTCTGCGCCACGATCGCCATATATCTAATTTGTATAAATATTTATTTTAGTTGGCGTCATTTGATGATATCATTACTTTCGTAGAGAAGATACTTTTGTAGAGGAGATAAAATGTTTTTTTTATAAAATATATCCAAATAATTAATTTGTATAATTCTTAATTAGGTAGCGCTTATATTTGGCGTCTTTTTACTTTTTTTAAAAAAAACGTTTTTTTAAAAGTGTTATAATTGACTCCAAAAACATTATCTGGAGCTAATCAATTACAAGCGGATGTAATTTCAAGGGCATATGAATGTTGAAAGTTTAAAAATAGATGGGAATCACAAGTTTAAACTTTTTTAAATTTTTGCTGCGTAAATTAATAAAACTTTGTTTTTAATCTAAGTGGTTCTAAATAAGTGAAACAACTTAATTGTTCGTATCTTGTGATTCTAATAATTTTCTAAATAACGTGTTTTAAAAAAGTCTTAGGCAAAGTGTTTGCGCATACCACATTTCATTATAAGATTAAATAATATCTTATCGGTTCCATTAGAACGTTGCAACAT
The DNA here is from genome assembly GCF_000949405.1 of Vollenhovia emeryi. Lineage (NCBI taxonomy): Eukaryota > Metazoa > Arthropoda > Insecta > Hymenoptera > Formicidae > Vollenhovia > Vollenhovia emeryi. Next base: position 3,461 of record NW_011965204.1, read on the forward strand.
AACGTTCGTGTATTAAAACCTCACAACGTTAAAAAATACATTTATTGAGTACACGATTGATAATTGAGAAAATTTGGTAACATCCACAATACCAATCCATAAACACTGAATTTACCGAATCATTAGGTGGATACGTTTAGTGCAAATGAGGCATGCAGTACAATGCAGAGGAAAGGTCCCTATTATGAAATAAGTTCTTGATATGAGTTAGCAGGGTTTCTGCTAAATTAACAGGCACTACTTGTTTATTCCTCTTTTTATTGCTCTTGGAATAAAATCCATTTAGTATAAAATTTATTATTAGATCGTGTAATCGTCGCGAAAAAAGATTTGTGATTGAAATTGGACGTTGATATTAGAATCCTATTTCATAATAGAAGACTTTCTCCTCTATGTAGGGTAAAGGCGGGTATTATGGCCATAGTTTTGATTTGAGGTCATAATTTTCAAACCGCTGGTTTTTTATTTTGTAACTTTCTGAAATTCTAGTGTATTTAATAAGCTTTGATGACAAAATGTTTTGATCAATTAAAATCTATCCATATTCGAAGAAAAAAAGAATCTGAAAGTATGCGTTTTGGCCATATTAAACGTGGGGTGGATAATATGGCCAACTATAAAAAAAAGTGTACAAAACAGTAATATTTTGCAAAAATGAGGTATTTACTTTAATCGTAAAGTATTACTTTAATCGTACAGAACATAAACTTTGAAATATTTTAAACATACGAGTACACATTTAAGAAATGTGTATGTGTATGTCCACTCTCTCTCTACGTAACGCCGTGCTCTCACAATTTATTAATAAATTGTGAGAAATAACTATTTTCTTTCTTCGCTGTTATCACTCTCAGCACTGGCGTACTCTACACTCTGTTGTACTCGCTGGCCATATTAGCTATTTTTGTCGCTGGCCATATTAGCCGCCGAGCATACATTTAATAATGTGCATTATAATTATCAAAATAATGGGCAAAGCACGATAAATTTATTATAAAATTATAGCCAAGGTTCAGGTTTTAAAATGTGTAATGAGAAAAGCCAAAATTATTTTGTTATAATTTGAAAATCTTACTTAGTTGGAAGTGCCATGTCTCACTTTGACGTGTATATTTTGATGGTTATGGAGAACAATGAAGCACCAAACCACAAATAACAACAAAATAGAGAGATTTTTGTTACTAAACTTCAAGAATAGCTACAATAATTGGTTTTTATACATTATCGATGTTTATCAATGTTTAGAATATTTAATACGGGTGTTGTGGCCATATTACCCGCCTGGCCATAATGCCCGCCTTTACCCTAGATATTATATATAATTCAGTTGATTAGTAACATGACGTATGTTACGAATGTTACCCGCATATGCCTGATTATTTCAATACGGATGATTAAACCAATCGTTAGTTATGTAAAACTGTGTGAAAGATCTGAAGATATTATGACACGCACGAGTAAATGTGCCATGGTATTGAGAACGCAAGAGTGCAACTGTCACGAATATATAGAACGCTGATATATGCTTGCCTTTGCGATTGCAACGAACCGAGTAACAGACACTGTTAAATTCGATACACATCTGCGAGCTCCATGTTTTTTTGGCTTTCAGCAATTTTTCCACTTCCTGCAAACAAATTGCACAAGAATCGCCGTCCAACATTCTCGCTGCGTCGTTCGCTTTCAGCATGTTGCCGAACACTGTATCTTAACTTAAGAGCCGTTCGCTTATATACGAAGAATCGGTGTATACTGCGCGTATGAGATCGCGTGTATGATACGCGGCGAGCGTAGAATTCTTTATCACTCGTACGGTCGACACAGCGTCACGTCTCGACTACATAGTCGACTGATTCCGTACTTGTTGGTCGTGGAGCATAGTGGTTCTAATCAACGCAACGCGCAATAATCCAATGGGTGTACAGTCTTTGTGGGAACAGTACATTTTCTCATAAAACTTGTACGCTCATTGGGTAATCACTCGTCGGGTTATTGCGTCGATCTACAAGAGTCACGAGAGAAACGTTATAGCTCCTCACTTATTAGTAACCAAATTTATATTATATTTCGGTCAATGTGGCCAAACCAACCACCAACTAAATGTCATCTTGACTTTTTATTTGTCCTTGGCTTAGTAGCTGTTTTACGTAGTACAAGTTTCACTCACTGCCAGTTGCATGGACGTAAGAATATATGGACGGAGCGTAATGTAGGATTTAGGACGAAGGGACCCAAGCGAGCGCGGTGAGGGGAAATTGGGTGGCGGCCATATGTGATGACCATAGACTTCTATAGACGGACCCTTTGTACGAGGGGTAACTGATAATCGCGGTAAGGGGATCACTCGTCTGACTTCGACTCTTTCCGGTGAGATTCGGTAATATTCGGTTCACATTTCCAATACGTGTGCACACGTATATACGGCGCGTTGCTTGTGTGCGAGCGTGCGCGCGCGCGTAGCCGAA
>NW_011965205.1:0-3950 GCF_000949405.1 Vollenhovia emeryi
ATTAACTGCTGTTAACGCGAGCACAAGAATTATACTCGTTTCGAATAAAGAAGACTTTTTTTTTATTCAGTTGTTAATTTGTCGACCAAGAGTCGTTGTGCGAACCCGGCAACACGATCCCGAATTACATCCTGCGCCCCGACCACGTCGGGACCCGCAACAATCCGTATTGTATTCACTTACTTTCGTACTCCGATCAAGATCCATATTGTAATTATTACTTTCCGTATTCCGATTGATTCCGACTAACCATATCCTGTTTTCTCTGTATTTAAACACAGGGCGGACTCACTGTAATATTAATCCTTCTTTCTTTTCCTTTGTCTTTTTACTCTAGGGCGGACCTATTGTAATTACCACACTATCCACTGTATTCATTCCCGAATAAACCTTGTTCATAGTTGTTTAACCTTTAAACACCTGTCCGACTTATTTTCCGATTCCCCCAAGCGATTACCTTCACTAAGTAATTAAGATCTTGTCCTCCTTTCCTCCCGACGGCCCTGGAGCTGAGCATATTCGGCAAATAGGAGGAACGGAGGATCCCTTTTTCCCGTTACACAGCACGTCAAAACACCGACCGAACAACACTCGCTCTTCCGACCGATTAAGTAGAACCGCGCGTCTGATAGTTACGCGAAGCACAAGCGGATTGCGGAATCCCGTCCGACAATCCGGAGACCAGAACCGGGAAGAGCGGGAAGCATGTATCGTTACAAGACATTTCTACTGGGTGACTATATTTACACCTAAAAAACTTACCTTTTTAAAAAAAAGGTAAAAAAAGCGCCAAGTATAAGCTCCAATTCAACCGATTATATTTTGTTACTCTTTTTTGTAAAAGTATATATTCTCTACAAAAATATCTTTTCTGCACAAGTATCTTCATTGCAAAAATATCCTCTATATACAAAAATATTGTCTCCACAAAAATCTTCTCTACAAAAGTATCTCTACAAAAGTAATTCTCTTAATCTTCTTTACAATAATATCTTCTCTATATAAAAGTATTGTCTCCACAAACATCTCCTCTACAAAAATATCGTCTCTACAAAAGTAATAATATCAACAAATTGCGCCAAATAAAACAACGGATATTTATACAAACTAGTTGCTTTAGCATTAGTTTTTGATTAAAAAATGTTATATTTCTTAAAAAATCAAACTAAAGATTTTATTGGAAAAAATAATGGAGTTAATAATAAAACACCGATGAAAAGAATAGCAACTGTTTAGAACTTTAGAAACTCTGTATCTGTTCAGGCGAATTAAGGCCTGTGTCCATGACGCTTGGCCCAAGTTCTAATTCCGCGAAATATGTAGCCAATCAATATAGCTGTTCCACAAAAGCTGCAAGTTGATTGGCTCCGCATTCCTCAAAACTAGAACTTGGACCAAGTACTAGCGTCATGGACACAGGTCTTAATTCGCCTGAACAGATACAGAGTTTCTAAATTTCTAAACAGTTGCTATTCTTTTCATCGGTGTTTTATTATTAACTCCATTTTTTCCAATAAAATCTTTAGTTTGATTTTTTAAGAAATATAACATTTTTTAATAAAAAACTAATGCTAAAGCAACTAGTTTGTATAAATGTCCGTTGTTTTATTTGGCGCAATTTGTTGGTATCATTACTTTTGTAGAGAAGATAGTTTTGTAGAGAAGATATTTTTGTAGAGAATATACTTTTGCAAAAAAGATAGAGTAACAAAATATATTCGGTGGAATTGGAGCTTATACTTGGTGCTCTTTTTACCTTTTTTTAAAAAGGTAAGTTTTTACGTGATAAAATGAAACTAGAAGAAAGGAGCAAAATTGATTTTAGTAAATTCAATCAAACTGCACATAATATTATTGATTATGATCATTTGAAACAACAAAAAAATTGGAGAGGTTTAAATATTGAAGCGCGTGATAAATCAAATAAATTGAAAGAGGTCTCAATTGACGATGAAGAAATGTTGCAAGCTCAAATATTATAGAAGATGCAAGCTTAACTAAGGCAAATAACACGACTGATATAAACGAAGATTAAAATAAAAAAAGTATGAACACAAACGACGAAATACAGAAGAGCAGGGCAATAAATATGAAACAGGTGCCCTTAACTGAATATAGAAATAAGAAATGTACAGGAAAATATTTGAAACCACATCCAGATATTCACCTTACATATGACAAACCCCTAAGGAAAAGACAGGATGAAATATTGAGAAATGGAAATAATTGTAATGTTGTTCTTCTTAATGGTCAAAAAGTTTATATTAAGAACACATGTGCTTTCGACTCATTGGTTGAAATATTAAGTATTGCATATTGCAATTACTCTAAATTTAAAAATTGGATTGATCACAATTCTGAAAATATATTTCTGACATTTATAAAAAGATACGCAACTGAAGGTATTAATAAATCTATATATGAAGACCGAGGTGCTGTCTTGTGTAAAATATTCGAAATTAATAGTAATATTGTCGATTGTACTACAAATCCAAATTGGTTATTAACTAAACTTATTACGGATTTTTATAGCGTCGAAGAAAGTAAAATCTGTACCAAATGTGAAATAAATTTAAGAAAATTGTTTATAATAGATTTTCCTAATAGAGGCACAACAAATCAAGATTTTAAACAAGTTTTCCTTAACTTTATTTTACAATTCTTTAGTGTACAAACAACCACATGTAAAATTTGCCAATCAATAGTACAATTAAAGAGAAAACCAAATTCATATTTATTTATAGATACTGAAAATTTTTTGCAACATACAATGGAATACCCAGATGGAATAATTTTAAGCAACATTCTAGAGAAATTAAAAATTCAAAATGAAGTATACATCCTAAGTGGCATCGTACATTACACCCCTGGACATTTTACAGCTTATTGTCGTACCACAACAGGGATATGGAGAGAACACAAAGATGTTAACCGAAAACCACGTGGAATTAAAAATCCACAAGCGGAAAAAGTGTACCCAACTACGATAACATATATAAAAACAAAAATTGTTTTGAAAAACTTAAATAGTATATATAATAATAATAACCAAATAATATACAGTTTTGGCTTTCAGGCTTTCGCGGCTGTTGTCTTCTTTAGTCTTCATGGCTTCCGGATGGTTGCCGCGTCCGTTTGCAGTGTGGTGCCGACGTTTCGCAGGCGTTGCAGTCTGCTTCATCAGGGCTGGGAGACTCTGATACTGAGCTCCCTCGCGTTGCGCTCGTCCTTTTATACTCGTTCTTGGGGGGAAGGAAGGGGGTAGTCAGGGGGGCGTGGTCAGGGGGGCGTGGTCAGAAGGAGGGGAGTCAGCCAATCCCGGCTGACGGTTTTTTAAAAAACCGGGAGGGCGGTGTGCCATATCGGGCTCACCTGATAGCCTTTGTCGCGATTCAGATTGTCAGGGTGTTTCAAGATTTCTATGCCTTCGCGGTGTTTTCGTGCTAAATAGCTTTGGGACGGGGCCAGCATGGTGGCTTTGTCGAACTGGATGGCGTGTCCGCTCTCAATCTTGTGTTCGGCTAGAGCTGATTGTGAGAAGTGGCCGTATTTGGCACATCGCTGGTGTTCTTTGATTCGTGTACTAATCTTCCTCCCGGTTTCTCCTATGTACACTTTGCCGCAGGAGCATGGGACCTTGTAAACCCCTGGGGCTGTCAAAGGGGGTCTCCGGTCCTTGGGATTGGGGAGCATTTGTGAGAGCTTGTTGAAAGGTTTGAAAATCGCTTTGATGTTGTGTTTGCTCAGGATTTTGCTGATACGGTCCGTAGTCCCTCTGACGTATGGGAGTACTACTGCCTTAATCTTCTCTTTCTCTGTCTCTGGTGTCGTGGTGTTGTTCTGGCCGGGTTCCTTGTTGGTCAGCTTCTTGATTGTACGGTTGATGTTTCTGCTGCTGTATCCGTTCCTGGTCAGGGTTCGGTGAAGGTGGTTTAGCTCTCCGTTCAGGG
>NW_011965205.1:6683-12615 GCF_000949405.1 Vollenhovia emeryi
ACCCCCTTCCTTCCCCCCAAGAACGAGTATAAAAGGACGAGCGCAACGCGAGGGAGCTCAGTATCAGAGTCTCCCAGCCCTGATGAAGCAGACTGCAACGCCTGCGAAACGTCGGCACCACACTGCAAACGGACGCGGCAACCATCCGGAAGCCATGAAGACTAAATATACAGTTTATGTCAAATAATATAAAATATACCCTTCATCTTACATGCGCGCACGCTTTTTTTATTTTTAATACATTACTTCTCTTTTCCTTGTAAAACGCAATTATCCAGATATATAAAATATCTAACTTCATATATATATATTTAGATATTTCATATACTATTTAAATTCTAATTTTATATAATTGGTAGGCTTCTTTCCACAACTTAAATATATTTCGCCAAAATAGATTTGTGTAATCGCTAGCGAATAATTAAATAAAACATTGTGTTAAATAAAAAGAAATTTCTGACCAGTTGTGTCGATTTATATCGGATCCCCCCACTCCTGTTAAATATTTTGTTAAAAAAATTTTTATTCCTGCACTTTTTATTATATTTGCTCCTAATTTTAATTTCCATCTATTTAAAAAACTAATGTTTTATTTACACTCATTGTTATTTCATTTCTTGTAATTCACTTTATGTTCATTGGACAAGAAAAAATAATACCTTGACTTTGACATTACTATGCACACGCTAAATAAAATATGTTATTACCTGTTCCTAAGGATTTAGGATCAGGTCTCTTTTTTATTATTGACTTTTTTACCTGAAATTAATCCTTTTCTTTGACTAAACTGGCCAATATAAAGAATCTATATGCAAATAGAAGTAGTAAAAATGGTGCGCAACAACAACGTAACAAAAACGAAAATGTCAATGCATTTTAAAAGCTACAGAATAAGCCTACAGTTCTCATTTTCAAGAATATATACATATATTAATAAGAAATCAGGATGGTTACTATCTAGATATCTCTACATTTAAGGCACACAGTTTTAAGATCATTTGGATGTTTATTACGAAAAATACTATCACATGCCTTGGTGGTTAAATTGCGTTGAGACGTCCGCCTAGATTGCAGGAAGATCGGGGTTCAAATCCTGGCTGAGGTAATATTTTTCGCAATAACTTTATCTAATTAAAATGTAACGATAGCCCGCCTTGCTCTCCCCGGTTCTGGTCTCCGGATTTCGGACGGGATTCCGAAATCCGTATATGCTTCGCGGAACTTAATCAGACGCGCGGTTCTGACTAATCGGTCGGAAGAGCTGGCGTTCTTTCGGTCGGTGTTTGACGTGCTGTGTATCGGGAAAAAGGGATCCTCCGTTCCTCCTATTTGCCGAATATGCTCAGCTCCATGGCCGTCGGGAGGAAAGGAGGACAAGATCTTAATTACTCAGTAGAATCAATCGCTTGGGAGGATCGGAAATAAGTCGGACAGGTGTTTAGAGGTGAAAATTGATATGAATGAGGTTTATTCAGGAACTAATACAAGGGATCTCGTGGTGATTACAATGGGTCCGCCCTAGAGTAAAAATAGAAAGGAAAGGAAAAGGATTAATATTACAACGAGTCCGCCCTGTGGTTAAATACAGAGGAAAAAACAGGATATGATTAGTCGGAATCAACTCGGAATACGGAAAATAATGATTACAATACTGATTTCAACGAGTACGGAAATTAATGAATACAATACGGATTTTGATCGGAGTATGGAAAGATAATGAGTACAATACGAAATCAAATCGGAGTACGGAGATAATGAGTACAATACGGAATCAAATCGGAGCACGGAGATAATGAGTATAATACGGAACTATAACGAGGTACGGAAAGTACGGAATCAGTACGGAAAAGTAATGAGTACACTACGGAATCAAATCAGAGTACGGAAATAACTGGTAATACTGGACACAGTCAGGCAGGATGACTGCACGGACCCTTCTGGTCTGCAAGGAAAAAATAATAATGGGATTAATACTACGGAGCTTACTATTAGAGCTAATGAGGAATATTCTTTCCCACCCGAATATTACCCCCCTGAGTTCTATACCGGTCAGGAATCAGGAAAAGGAATCTGGTCAGGACAGGATCACGCCCGAGCGGCGCCTCGTGATGCGTGAATTTTTCAGTAGCAATTGTACGCCGAGGAGCACCCCGTTAGGCGTACGCTACTGAGGGACGGGGCCCACAACGGAGTAGAGCCTCCGCTGTGTGCTCCGGTTCGGTATATAGCCGGAGACAGGAGCACCCATTCAACTCCGGCTTACACCTGCAGCGGAGGTACCCGCTGCCCGGTGTTGACGGTCGGAGCACCAAGCGTCAACTGAGTTAAAGCGCCTGCTCCGGAGGGGCTTTTATACCCCCCGGACGGAGGCGCGCGGGGTGAGGCGGCGGGGGCGGGCGCGACGTTGCCGGCTGCCGTCGACGCGTGGCAACCGCGCGTTATCGATTTTCTCGCCGGCTTCGACGCGGCAACCGCGCGTTATCGATTTTTCGCCGGCTGGCTCTATTGCCTTCTCTCTCGCTCTAGGAATTCGGGTTTTTTCTACCGGCCGCGCCTCCCCGGTCGCCCTCGTTACAAAAAATTGCCCGTCGGTCAAATTAACAATATTTGTCCGTTTCTCTACATTTGTTTGTTAACAATTCTATTTCGCTGGGTGGACAAACGAAATAAATGCATTGACAAACGAAACTAATGCGAGGACAAACGATTCCAGTGTTTGAGATGAAGAAAATGCAACAGAAGTCCTCGGGATTGTCATTTTGTACTTTTTCTTGTTAATGACTTAATTCCATTGGGTGGACAAATAAAAATAGGGGGTGGACAAACGAAATAAATGCATTGACAAGTGAAATTAATGCGTTAACAAACGATTCCAATGATTAAGATGTGAAAATGCCCATCAGGAGTGCTCGGGGTTATCATTCTTTTTTGTTAACAATTCGATTCTGCTTGGTGGACAAACGAAAATGTTGGATGGACAAACGTGGACGAATTCTGGACAAACGAATGCCACTTGGAGATTTATGAGAACTGTTTATGGGGGTGCTGTTAAATTTTTAATTTGGTTATAACTTTACTATGAAGGGTGGACAAACGAAAATTTTCGGTGGACAAAAGTGGACAAATCGTGGACAACCGAATGTCACTTAGAAATTCATGGGGGCTGTTCATGGGGGTGCTGATTGTAAAATTTTTTATTTTTATCATAACTTTTTTGTAAGGGTGGACAAACGAAAAGTATGGTTGGACAAACGTAGACAAATCGTGGACAAATGAATGCCACCAGAATTTTATGAAAATTTGCATTTCGGGGTGCCAACTTCACAGAGCTCGAGCGCGATGGGTGCGAAGGCTAAGGCGCGCACTTAAATTTTGCTTGTATTTCGCTTGCGGCGAGTTCCAGTTCGAATCTCGCTCGGCCGATTTTTTTTAATAAAAGCTGTTTTATAATTTAATTTAGTTTTATGGTTGCCTGCAATGTCATATTATAAAGTGGCACAATATTTTTTACATATAAAATAAAAAATACATATAAAATTAAAAATAAGAATTTATTATTTGCTTATCTTTCGTTACAAAAATTATTTATTATAAAATTCAGACATTGCTGTACAATTTTGTGGGTGAAAATTACTATAAAAACATGTAAAATACAAATAATTTGTACACCATAAAGATTTGATAAAAGAATAATTAGCTATACAAATACATTTAATACTATGTTTGGCGCTCACCATTTTCTTTTTTTTTCTTGTAAATATTGTCGCGTTATTGTGGTCGTGGCGATTGCTCGTAATCGCTAACTTGTAACTAGTTGCTTGATTATTATTGTTAATTGTAACGCATCATCGATGCGACTCGGCATTTTCTTGATCTATTGATCGGCTTATTGATTGGTGCTGCCCTCGCTATCCATCGACGATCATTATCGATGTGAGTGGGGACACCCTACTGGCTTGAGCTTGCGGTGTCCTAGAAGGGGGTGCGAAAGAACCACTGGTACGACGGCAGCCTAAGTGAAAGGACGTACCGTCCAGAGAGAGGAACAGGAAGTACGCTTATCTCGCACGTTGGCTTGGCACGCTTAGCACACTATCTATCGCTCTCTCTCTCTCTGCTACTTCCCGCTGGCGCATCCTTGGCTTCCCGCCCTCCTGCATGGAATTGGAGACGAGGACCAGAAACGAGGTGCACCACCCGGTAAGTCGATCGCCTTTTGTCTGCATTTTGGAATTTAGCACGACCGGTTGCTCTGCACGTAGCAGCCATTTTCGCTATCCGCGGTCTTGCGGGTAGACACGGCCACCACGAGAATCCGATTCCGTCCTCCCTCGACCCGCGGCAAATAAATTTAACATTGAAAATTATCGCAAAAGGGGACTAAGCGATACCCCCCCTTAACATACTATGAATATTCGGAGGAAAACGTAATTGATTAACATTGTAAAAAATTTCGCGTTCGCTTGCTAACTTTGACGCATACCAAGCAAATTGTATCATCACGAGACACGGTAGTGTCTCGCGCCAAGTGTAAGCGTAGCTAGTACACGCGTGCGAGACCGACCGTGTAAATTTACGCGAGTACACGAGTTGACGGGCCCTCAGATTTTCGGATCTCAACAACCCCTGATCCGACGAACTTGAGACTGCGTTTAATCGATAGCTTGGGTATGATTTGCATAATAAAAGTGTTTTTACTTTTCTCCTACGTGCCCCAAGAGTGGAGGTATTGCAATGCAAAGTCAGTTTTGTGAAATTTTGGATTAAGAAACATCTTTGTCGTCCTCGTCGTCCTGGTCGTCGTCGTCGTCGTCGTCGACCAGACCAGCATCCTTTTCACTTGACCACGTTGCAATTGACCACGGTCCCGATCGACCACGTTGCAATTGACCACGGTCCCGAGTGGCCACGTTGCAATTGAGCACTGTCCCGTTTGACCACGAGCTAAAAGCACACACACACGCACACACACACACACACGCTTCCGGTAGGAAGCGTGGACCGTGGTCAATTGCAACGTGGCCAATCGGAACCGTGGTCAATTGCAACGTGATCAATCGGGACCGTGGTCAATCGGGACCGTGGTCAATCGGGACCGTGGTCAATTGCAACGTGGTCAATATCAACGTGGTCATACACAACGTGGTTGATATTAACGTGGTCAATCGGGACTGTGGTCAATATTAACGTGGCCAAACGGGTGCCTCTCCCTTGAATAAGTTCTCGCTGTTTCGTAATAGACGGTATTTCCAGGTCTATGTGCACGCAACTTCAGATAGTAATGCATCTACAAAGAAGTACTATCGGTAAGCTTGAACTTCAGTGTATGTACTATATGTTATTTCGCCACAGTGCAAACAGCGTTTTTTTAGTTCTAAAAATATCAAGTTTTGTGCCAAGTAAAGAGTACCAGCTCGACCACCGGGGTTGTGATAATATTATTCTAAAAATGTCGAGTTTTGTGGCAAGTAAAGAGTACATTATGAGATATTACACACTACAAAAGGTGTGATATCACGTAAAAAACTTACCTTTTTTAAAAAAAGGTAAAAAAGCACCAAGTATAAGCTCCAATTCCACCGAATATATTTTGTTACTCTTTCTTTTTTGCAAAAGTATATTCTCTACAAAAATATCTTCTCTACAAAACTATCTTCTCTACAAAAGTAATGATACCAACAAATTGCGCCAAATATAACAACGGATATTTATACAAACTAATTGCTTTAGTATTAGTTTTTGATTAAGAAATGTTATATTTCTTAAAAAATCAAACTAAAGATTTTATTGGAAAAAATAATGGAGTTAATAATAAAACACTGATGAAAAGAATAGCAACTGTTTAGAAATTTAGAAACTCTGTATCTATTCAGGCGAATTAAGGCCTGTGTCCATGACGCTAGTACTTGGTCTTGGGAGCGGTGCATTTGGA
>NW_011965206.1:0-5939 GCF_000949405.1 Vollenhovia emeryi
ATTTAGAAAATATGCTTTAAAACCTTTGTAACGACCATTTTCCGTTATCATATAATGTCAGATGGTGCATTCATTTATTGTGTTTTTTTTAGATAATGATGTTGATTTTGAAACCCTAAAGCTTTTAAATGAAAGTCAGATTATTACTTTAGTACCATTAATTGGCAAGCAGGCCAGAATCTTAGGAGCTTTAAAAAAGGTAGGTTTTTCCTTAAGAAAAAGAAGTATTATTAGTAAGGATAACTGAAATGTCTTGTTTCAAGCCTTAACAATATGACTTAAACTAACTGAAGGAAAAAAATAAGAAAGGTTAGCTTTCTCAGTTTTGCTCATTTATTTGCTCCTTTGGATTTAATAAATGGTTCAAGGTTGTACTGAATAGCTGTTTTAATTGATTTTTATAAATTTGATTAAGAATTTTTTATGTAAAGTAGTTGTATCCATAATATCAGAAAATGTTTTTCAGAATTTTTAACTTTATTTTTAGAAACAAATACATTACAAAAACTGTAAAGTAAAATTTAAACATAAAGGTTCCTTTGTTTTTTCTTCAATTATTAAAATCAAGACCAAAATATATAAAACTAACATAAAAATTTTAATTCTAATTTCAATTTTAAAAAAACTTAATATTGAACTTTTTGTAATTATTTTGTGTTTCAACTTTGATATTTATTACTTTTTATTTATCATAGAGAGAGCTACATATATTTTCATTTTCAATTATGGTAGTTCTATATTAGTAGATTGTTTTCAGTCTGCCTTTATCAAATTTGATATGTTATTTTGTTTTCTTAATTTTTCTAATTTCTTCAGCTAAAATCTGAAGATAACAAAATAGAAATCGAAACAGAAAAAGAAAATGCAAAACCATCAACTAGTGAAAGAGGTAGATCTAGTTGTAAGCAAAATGCTGATACAGGAATGCCGCCACTGAAAAAACATTGTAATGGAATAGACAATTTGGATCTTGAAAGTTTACTCGAAACATCTTGCTCTGGCCAGGCAATTCTAAAAGATTACAGGAACAACAATATTTTATCAAATAAAAGTCGTAACTCCCTCGTAAATCTACTAATATACGACTTTTTAGATAAATCCATGTAAGTTTTCTTTTGCAATTGCTATTCTAATATGTTTATTCTAATAAGCAGGCCTACTGCACGCCGATTTTTTTGTTGTTTCAAATAATTACGTACACAAAAGAAACGGGCATATTGGTTAAAAAATGAAATATGGTTCGTTTTTACAACTAGATCATTGGTATGACTTTTTAATACAATTCCAGCCTGTGTGTTGTGGACAACCGCCCCAAGTGTACTTTGCTTAAAAGTTTTTAACATGACATTACTTCTTTAAATAATTTTTATTGCATTTTTTACAGAACTCTCTGTAACCGCGAGATTGAAATCCTTGCAACAAAGATTGTAGATTTATTTCCAAATGAAACTATTCCGACCTATTATGTGGGCCCGACAAAAATTTTTGTTGATGGAGTAATGAAAAGTGGAATTGCGAAGGGAAAGCTCATTGACAAGCATAGAAATGCGTTGAGGGAATTAAAAAAAGTTGGCCTATTTAAAAAATCTGGAAAATCTGAAAGAAGCAATAAGGCATCCCCCACCCTGGATAATAATTCCAATGATAGTTACTTGTGACTGTATAATAATAAAGAACCATTCGCAGTCGCAGTTCATCATTGGAATGAAACCTATTCTTACGACAAAATTCAAATTCCACATCCGTGAAAGATTTTTTAAAAGAATGGCCAATATTGTATCATACGAACGCGTACAGTCTGGTATTGATTTTTTTTAGATCTTTTTAGATATTTTTTTAGGAAGTTAAGATTTATCAAATAAATTTCATTTCTTAGATCGAGCTTGATTTTGCCATCAAATATCCGGAATCAGTGATGTCCATGTTCAAAAATTTTGAAAAGTTTATGTCTGGAGTAAAAGAACATTTGCCAAAAAAAAGTGGAACAAGCTCCCTCAGATTGATACTTGAAATCTTAGAGAATCCTACAGTTACAGGTATTTTGATTGTAACAAGCATATCTTTCTTTACCTTAACTTTATTGATTGATAGCTTAATATTACTATATATTTCACTTTATAATTTTTTAATATTATTTTAGATTTTGAAAAAGATTTAGCAGAGTTTCAGTTACTATCATTTATTGCTCCTCAGAAAGGGATTGTAAAAGGCAAAGGAAAGTGGAAACCCACAGTCGTTGAATCTCAAACAGGTTTTATATCAGTAGTAAAGGTATGTTTCCGATTTCAAAATAACATGGTTTTGATAAATTTATCTTAAAAATTATGAAAATAAAATGATATAAATAAATATAAATAAAATGCAAAAGGAATTTTTGAAAACTGATTAGTTTCGATATCTGAATACTATTTTAATTTTCAATTTTTTTTATTTCAGATTCCAGGGGAAGTGGATGAAGTATTACGTCAACGAAGAGACTTTTGTTTTACAAAAAATTTGACATTACAGCCATTTGTTCAATAAGCCATGCAGTTTCTGACAACGACTGTCCAAGATGTTATGTTGTGGTTGAAGATATCCGTTACGAATTTTCAAATTTAAGAAAAGCGGTAGATATATGTTTTAAAACTTTTCAAACTCTTAATACAAGATATCCTGTAGAATGCCAGGAAGTTTGGTATCTCATTCAAAAAGGTCTGTATAACATAACGACCGAGTACGACACTCCGAGTCCAAATGTATTGACTATTTTAAAGTCTCTTCATTCAGAGATTTTTAACTCTTAAAGTCGATTCCATTTCAACTCAAACTTTTTTATTGTGTTAAAAGTTTTGTAGTTTAATATGAAAGTTTTGTTTTATATTCGTTATAAAAACCATATGATTTGGTTTTGTTACTATATTGCAGTATTATAGTTGTGGAAAAAATTAAAAAAACATAATAATCAACAATTAAGTTGCGCCGAGTAATATAATTTTGCTTTTTATTCTTCTTGATCTCTTTGTGATACGGAGATTTAGTTACTATAGTATTTTTTGATTTTTTACCAATCTTCATTTCATTTATGGGATATTTTGTTGAATAGGTTACAGAGTTTTTATGTATAAGTGTTTTTATTTTCCTTCATAATTTCTATGAAAATTTTCTTATTTTTTTATACCAAAAAACTAATTTTCAATAAGCCATGCAGGAAATAGTTTGCTTTATATGTAATGAAAAGTTTGTGCAAATCAAAGCAGTTCTACTTCATTTTAAAATATCTCATCAGTTGTATCTGGGAAGTATTCTTATCTGTCGTCAAACAGCTTCTTGCCAACGAAAATTTCATACCTTTTCTACTTTTAAGAAGCATTTAATTTCTAAACATAATATTAAGGATAATTTAATGTTACCTAGTAAATATAGAATGTTAAAAAGAACAAGAAGTAACCTTCAATTACGAAACGAATCCTCTTTTAATTACGAAAGTCGGGAACACTCAGCTGCTTCGGATTTAAATGATGTTATTAATTTCGACGGAGAAATTTCGGAAAGTACGGTTCAAAACTTAACTGCTCAATTTTGCTCCAAGTTGTATGCTAACCCTGCTATTCCTCGTAATCAGGTCCAATTTATTGTAGATAATGTAATTGTTTTATTCAGGGAAGGATTTGGAGGTATACTAAGAAAATTTTTTAAAGAACAGATAACCTCTAATCAATCTGACGTACAAAATATTATCGATTTACTTGAAAATCCTTTTCAAAATTTGGACACTGAGAAAAAAAGATTAAAGTTTTTTGAAGAAAGTGAATGTTTAGTACCTCCTGTTTCCTACTATGTGAGCAATTATACATCAAACAAAAATGTAGGCAATTCCTCTTCTTATCATATCGTAAACGCTGTAGCACATTTTATACCCTTAAGAACTGTTTTCAAATTTTTCTTTGAATTACCTAATGTTTTCAATGCTACAATGGAAAATATGAAAAAAATGAAAGTGTCCTCGCCTAATGTATGTAATTTTCTTCAATCTCCATTATGGCTCCATATTTCGAATTTTTATCCAAATAAAGTGGTACTACCTGTGTTTCTGTTTTAGGACGACTTTGAAATAAACAATCCATTAGGGAGTCACTCGGGAATTCATAAATTAGGAGGAACATACATCTCTATTCCAGCTTTACCGATTCAATACCTGTCACACTTAGAAAATATTTTTGTGAGTCTTTTGTGTCATTCTTCCGACCGAAATTTGTTTGGAAACCGTGCTATTTTTAATATACTTCTTCAGGAATTAGCGTACCTAGAAAATGAAGGTATAACGGTTACAGTAGAGGGCAAGAAGCATAAACTTTATTTTGCTTTAGCACTTATTGTTGGCGATAATCTTGCTGTTAATGGAATACTAGGATTTACTGAAAGTTTTAAAGCAAACTATTTCTGTAGACTTTGTAAAGCAAGCAAAGAACAGTGTCACAATTTATGTACATCTGTTTCTGATCTTCAAAGAAGCAAAGAAAATTATGATAGAGATGTAATAGCCTCAAATGTTTCTAACACAGGCATTAGAGAACCTTGCATGTGGAACGATTTGACTTCCTTCAGTGTTACTGAAAATCTAACAGTCAACATAATGCATGATTTGTACGAGGGTATATGTCGTTATGAGCTAAGTATGATATTGTATGCCTTTATCATAAATGAAAAATTTTTTAGTCTTCAACTCTTAAACGAAAGAATCAAATTTTTTAAGTATGGAGTTAACGAAACAAATCGACCTACGTTAATAAAACTGGAACAAATTAAAAAAAAACATAATCATGAGTTCTTCTGAAATGAAATGTCTTATTCGATATTTAGGTTTAATAATTGGTGATAAAGTACCTCACAACAATGCTTTTTGGGAACTTTTCTTGCTTCTTAAAAAAATCATTTCTTTGTCTTCGTCCCACGTAACAAATCCATCCACATGCACTCTTCTAAAAGCTGTGAGAGAAGAACATCATAATCTCTACTTAAAATTAGTTAATGATAGTCTTAAACCCAAGCATCATCTGATAACCCATTATCCCGAAATTATGTTAAAAATTGGTCCTTTGCGAGGAATTTCTGCAATAAGATTTGAAGCCAAACATAGACATTTGAGGCGTATCGCTGCTGTGACAGCATCTAGAGTAAATATTACGTTAACAATAACGAAAAAAAATCAGTTACAGCTCTGTGAAAGGCTACTAAGTAGACGAGGTTTTCCTGAAACCATAATATTTGGTCCTATAATAGACTTTAATTGCTTTATGTGGATCAAAGTTAATGGTATAAAATATACTGTCAAAAAAACGATCTTACTAACTAATGTGGACGAACCTTTACCTCAGTTCAGCCGTTTGGAAGCTATTGAATGTGATGAAAATCAAGAACTATTATTTTCTTTAAAAATTATGGAGAACATAGGCTATTATTCTCATGTTGATGCTTTTGAAATTAAAGAATCAACTGATGCTGAAAAGATAATAGTTCGTTTTTCACAACTACTAAACATCTTCCCCGCCTCTGCTGTACTAAATTTTGCAAACACGAATCAAAAATTCATTCTTTTGTATTAATTTTTATAAAACAAATAAAATTTCTTACAAAATTTAAAAACTGGTTTATCTCTTTTCCTGGTCTTGGGTTTTTTGTTTGAACAAACAAAAGAAATGCAACTATTTGTTTGAACCAACCAAACAAAATTGTTCGTTCAAACAAATAGTCCCCCCGTTTGGTTGTAGCAAATAGAATTTTTTTCTTTGAACAAAATATTTGGTTCCATTTACATAAAATTGCAACAAACTTATTTTGTTCTTGCAACAAAGATATTTGTTTGCTCATATGCAAACAAATGATTTTGCTGTGTCAACCAAAATTTGGTTAATTCAACTAAATGGGTTTCTCAGTGTGCATATCCCCGTGCTAGGGCC
>NW_011965207.1:0-5942 GCF_000949405.1 Vollenhovia emeryi
CGGCGCGCAACCAGAGGTGGAAAAACCGGAGGAACGCCGAGGGCGGCGCGCAACCAGAGGTGGAAAACCGGAGGAACGCCGAGGGCGGCGCGCAACCAGAGGTGAAAAACCGGAGGAACGCCGAGGGCGGCGCGCAACCAGAGGTGAAAAACCGGAGGAACGCCGAGGGCAGCGCGCAACCAGACGGAGAACCGGAGGATCGGAGGAACGCCAGTATAAAGGCGCGCAACCGGAGGAGGGTTAAGAGA
This sequence comes from Vollenhovia emeryi, assembly GCF_000949405.1. Lineage (NCBI taxonomy): Eukaryota > Metazoa > Arthropoda > Insecta > Hymenoptera > Formicidae > Vollenhovia > Vollenhovia emeryi. The sequence continues at coordinate 249 of NW_011965207.1, forward strand.
TGAAAGGAGAGAAATAGAAAGAGACAGGAATGTAGGTAGAGGTGAAGAGAGAGAGAGTGTAAGAGATAAGTGAGCGTCGTCGTCGAGGAGGCAGTGTCCTGGTGGTCGTTGCCGTGGGCCACAGAGTTTACACACGCGGTAGAATCTCGCACTGACGGAATGCCGACTTAGCCTATGGTGACCGATGGTTAAGCACTTAAACTTACGTCGAGGATCACGATGTGGCTTACTCTACTACACACTCCAGGAGTCAGAGGTAGGCTCTCTGTCGGGCAGAGGTTCGTTCTTCGCAAAGCTCGGAGAACTGAATGCGAATTTCGGGCTCCGAGGCCCGGCTTTTATACTGTTAGCTTCTAGGGCAAGTGCGGAAGTGGTGATGAGCGGGGGCCCTTCGATCATTTCCCGAATTTATTAATTTGTACTTTAATTAGTACTCCGACTAACTTGAGTCTTGGTTAGCTTAAACGGGGGCCGTCGCTCGTCATTTTCCCGCTTACTCCTTGTTAATTGCATTTTGCGTTCCCGATTTATTACGCGCATACCTATCTCGTGTTTTTGCATATAGAGTTCCGCTATGCTGCTCCGAAGCGCGTAAACATGGAACGTTCCAGAATTTCATCGCTAGATACGCAGTAATACCAAAAGTATTAATTTCCCGAGGTTTGAACACGCGTTTTGCCGCGGCGGCTTGAAGTGGAGGCGCGTAGCGCCCCCGTACGTGGCTGAGATCAACGGTTCGTGTGGAGCTAGCTCTGTTCTCGAGAACCGTGGATGTCAGCGTTTTAACAGCTTATTTCTTAGTAATTAATGCAAATTCTTTGGATTTCTTTTATTAGAGCGAAAGCGGAGGCGCCAAAGGTCGGCCTGTTACAGTGGTTGCCTCGGCTATCGCGTAATTAATCCAGAAACGATAATAGGGAAAATAAGAATAGAGAACGTATAAGAGCACGTGCTGCGCGCGTGCTACGTGCCGCGTCGCGCTGGTGCTATCTATCGGGTGGGCGATCATTCGTGCCTCTTGAATAGTGACGGCTGGCGAAAAATAATTCGTCGGACGTAACATTGTAAAAGAAAATATTGTACTAAAGTTCATAATCATATCACTCACACGCTAAAGCGTTTCTATCTTTGTTACTCATTATATGTCAAAGAAAGTCGCTTTCAATGTGTGAGAGTTGAAAGCGATGCAGCCGAACTTGATTGTAGACGTGGTGGGGCGATGATTGGAGTGGGGGTATGCCCGCCGGCCGGGCGCCCGCGGGCGCCCGCGGGCGCCCGTTGCCCGCGGGCAGCATTTTGCCCACCCCTGCGTTAGCCGGGCCTCTCGTCTTTCCTCCGCCCTCGCGTCCATCCGTCCTCACACGCTCGTGTTCATCATACAAAAAAAAACAAAATAATCAGCCATACGTCGGAATTTCCGAGTAACGGTCGCCTCTCTGGAGACTGCGGCACGGTTTTCCCTAATCGCGGCCTGTTGCCCTGAGGGAGGAACCCGGGGGACGCGCACGCGGGACGGCAACGTCACACAACATATTCCGATTCCGTTCTCAACCATGAACTGCATCATCAGGTCTTGAGATGCACGACAGGACAGTGGTTTGTATTAATTTGAGTGAATTTAGCGATCATTGCCAGAGCTTGGTCCCATCCTCCGATCACGGTCACTCACAGCGGGACACACCAGTGTCCCCAGTCTATGATTACAGTTAAGGCCTCTCTCCTCGCAGATCACGCAATGAGGCATGGAGGCACAGGACTTAGAGTGATGCCCACCCTTACCACAATTGAAGCATGCCCCGGATCTATCGGCCTGCGAGGGGCACTGGTTCCGCACGTGGCCGAAGGCCCAGCAGCGAAAGCACTGAACCGGCCGGGCCCTAAGCAGAATCACTCTGGCCATTGTCCAGCCAACACAGATGGAGCCCAGTGCGGCCAAGCGATTAGCCGCCACCAGGGGGCACTGGACCCAGACCGAAAATAGGCCGCCAGGAGTCCTCCTGAAAGGACCGGTCCTAACGTCACCCACCAAACAACCGCCATTGTCCACAATCACGGCTACCAGTTCGTCCGCGGAAACGGTGTCGTCCAGGCCCGAGATCCTGAGTTCGCCACGCGCAACCGGACGCGACACTACCGCTCCGGAGCCGAGAGACTCCTTGAGTTTAACCGCGAGGGCGTCAGCCTTTGCAGGGCCCTCCGGGCCGGCAACCTCGATAATAAATCCCCCATTGGCGGCAGGCCTAATACGGGGTTTAGTAATGCCAATGTCACTCAGTACTACTTTCTGTTTGGCTTGTTTCAAGATGTCAGCGTGTAAGACATCCCCAGAGGCTGACCTCAGAGAAACCGCCGCCGCTCTTGGAACCCTACGACGAGGGGGAGGAACACCTCCCCGACGTGCCGCCATCCCGGACAGGCGAGCATTCGGACCCTCAGCAACCGTCGCGCCAGACCGCCCAGCCGAAGCCCCGGCCGCAAACGAGACCGAGGCCGAACCAGCGGTCATTTTCTTTTTTCCCTTCTTTCGCTTGCTACCTCCTCGGCGAACGGCAATGGACCAGGAGGCGCCATCCGAGGAGGCAACGTCCCCCGACTCCAAGTTCGTCAGACCCTGACTGGCCCTCAGCGGGGGACGGAGTTGGATGTCCCCAATCACCCTGGGCAGAGCCCCTTCCACGTCCGAGGATTCGGCAGCAGGAGGATCACCTCTAATCGCGGCAATCTCGCGCTGAAGGCGCAGGAGAATCGTCATCTCCTTTGCGATGCTAGCCTCGCACTGCTCCAATTGGATCTCCGATCTAGTACGCCTGCCTATATCCGACGACTCTACCACATCTGACGGGGCAGACACCCCCGACTCCTTACGGGTCCCCGCAGGGCGACCACCGCGGTTCACCCTCGCGGCCGCGGCCAAACCACCATCAGGGATAGTCCGGACAGGTTCAACATCTCGCGAGGTCGACTTGGAGCCCAGTCGGTCCCTAAAAACGTTCAGTTCCCGACTAAGCTCCGAGACCCGCTCCTGGGCACCGGCCAAGTCACTCCTCAATTGTGCCTCAATTCTCCTTATCTGTTGGAGTTGTGCATACAGCTCGCTGTTACGCTGCCTGAGAAATGGAATATCACCGCTATCCTCCACCCGCTCCGTGAAGACAGTTATGACTTCCCTCAAGAGCGCAATTCTATCCTTGATAGCTCCAGAAGAACCTCCCCGAAGTCTACTGCTTCCGACCCGCATACTGTCTATCTCGTCCAGCCAAATTCTCGCCATACCGGCGATCTCAGTGGTCGGGAGCCTGGAGAGCGACTCTCTCGACTGCTTCACTGGAGGCTCCGGGGCCGTCGGGCTAGATTCATTAATCCGAGAGCGTACGGACCCCTTTTCCTTTCTTATCTTTTTCTTTCTCGGCTTGCGCCCGCGGCGGCGCGGAGTGCTATTAACTCCAGGCACGTCCCCGTCCTCGGAAGAGACAGCGATGGAATCCGCGACAATTCCGGGCGGATCAGCGTCTCGCAAGGAGCCAGACTCACCAGCAACATCCCCTGGGGAATCCGGCGAGATCCTCTTCCTCTTGTTGTTATCGTCTCTCTCCTGCACAGTCCTTTCTTCGGCAGAGAAACTCGGTAGATGCCTCAAATCGTCATCCACCCTCACCAGTCGAGCGAGCAGAGAGTCAGGATCCTCCCTCGAGCCCCCGTGACTGGCACCATCCAGTGATCCTTCGCAACTGACCATTTCGGCCGTGCTACCATCATCATGGGTGGATTTGTCTTTCAAATCAATAATCCCCTTGCATCTTGCCGACGCAGTTAGTCCCCCAGGGTTACCAAGCCTGGGGGATTCGTTCGGGGTAACGCTGCATCGGGTTCCGGCAATCCGAGGTACCGGAGTTTTTGCTCTCTCTTGCGACATTTCCCAAGACAGGGCAAATGAATGAGTCAAAGTCCGGGAACAATCCGTTGCCATAAGTCCAAAACACCTTGAGTCATAATCCGTGGACGCGCGGTCGCATAAGGAAGGCAGTCCGGGGGTTGCCCAATAATGGGTAGCGGGAAATTAAAGTCAGTGCGGGAGGAGCCCGGACTCCCACATAAGCCTGTCTACTGCGGGGGAACGGCAGGTACCCCGTAGGAACCGTTTGAGACCACGAGATTAAGGTCCCCGTGGCCACGCCCCTCAGCACGGTATCTTACACCTTAAGCTAGGACCATATGCTTCTTGATAAAATCAGCCATAGGACCGCTATATGCGTGACCGACGGTACGATGATTGTTGTTCCATTGTATATCAACGCGATAGAACCATGCTAAATTTAAAGTTATAAATCACTACGCAATGTGATGACCTACACTAATGCGTCAATAAGACGTCACTGTTTATAGTTTGAATACCGTCTATATAAATTCGAAGCAAATGCACGAAGCAACCGCGCCGGCGGGCATGAGAGGCCGGCGGCCACCGCCCCCCGCGGCCAGCAGGACGCCGCGAATCAAGACGATGCTTCGAACGAAGCACGGGATCGCCCGTCACCCGCGAAGAAAGATGACGATACGCTACGTGACTCGTCTGACCGACGAGGACGAGCACGCCACACGGGGCGCAAAGGCACGCGACGCACGACGGCCGCAGGCCACCCGACCGCGACACTCACAATGGCAATAGGGCGTCACGCAGACAAGCCCCAGGAGGCACCGCGACGATGCTATCACCGAGCGAAAACCCGCGCGGAACCACCACGCCGCCAGAAAATAGCACCCGAATACCGGGTAGCGGATACAAGAGTCCGCCCCACGTAGACAATGTCCGCTGAACACACTAAATGGCGGAACCGTCAACGATGGGCCGCATCCACATCGGAGCGTACCATACGCATATGACTTAAAACTAATTAACGCGCAGGTCGCAAAACAAGATTGACACACACAAATAATCCGCAGTAACGCAAGGCCAGTACTTGGCCGACCACAATTAAGTACTTGTTACAGGTCGTGTAATTCACACGACCCGGTATACATACTGAGCCAAGCGCACGCACGCCCCACGTGCAACGTGGGAGACCGTCTCTTGCGGAAAAGTCCTCCGCGTCCGTCGTCGTCCGATGCAATCTCGACTCGAATATGCAACAGTGACGCCCAGTGATTCACCACGTAGTAGTACGAGTCCTTTTAAAGCCCTAAAAAGGGCTGCCTTCCTCGCAATTACTAATTAAAGTCAGTCATGTAGAGGCGTTGGGGCGTTTGAGTGGGGGGAGCCGGCCATCTTGCCACGGTGACATGGCACGTAGCAGCGAGTCCGACTTAAAGTATTAATTCCTCCGTAATTAATGAAGTCTCCACTCTGCCTCCACTCTCACCCACTATATGAATCACGCCGAACACGGCGATACCACTTTTATATGCCACTTAGTAACTATAGCCACACTATAGATACTCCTATCCAGGAGCTCTATACTACACGACCGTACGCTCGTGTGCTCCAGGGCCGACCTCCAATTTTCAGAAAGCCTGGGATGCTTTGATAGCTTTTTTCGAAAACAAAAGGATTCTAGTAAACTCTGCATTGTTTTCACTTATCAACCTAAAACGTGTTGATGTTTGATATTATCTTTTTGGTAAAACTTTACAAACACGGACCCAGCCCCAATGACCTTGACCTTGGCATATGTTGTCAAGGTCACCTTACTGAGTGACCTT
>NW_011965208.1:0-5943 GCF_000949405.1 Vollenhovia emeryi
TCCCCCCACAACATCGGGGGGAGGGAGCGCAGAGGCCCGCCTGTTAACCGGCGGGCCGGTGCGGGGGGCGTTCAGAAGTAATGGCTCTGCCAAGTCCTGGGCGCCCCCCAAGTAAAGCACCGCGCAGTCCACCGTGTGGTTTTAGTGCGGTAAGCCCAGCGGTCGCAACGTCAGTGGCCGCACCCGATCGCCATTAGGGGGGCAGTCCCACATAACCCGGGCCACTTTGTAAACTCCCTTCCCAGAGGGGGGCCCGGGTATCCATAAGGGATTACCACACGAAAAAAAAAGGTTCCTTGGGACTTTGACCGGGATCTCTGTCCCGCATTACCTCGGGTCTCCTCTCTTGCCCTGGTGGTCGACGGTTGGCTTTGCGCCGTCTTCTCCTGCTGGCCACTTCCGGCTGCTCTGGCCTGGGGTTTCTGCGTGCTCCCAGTTGCCTTGGCCATCGGCTGTGCCTTCTTCGGCTTGGGCTGGACACCCTTGGTGGCCTGGTCCGCTGCCTCCGTCTTCTTTGCGGTCGCCTTGTTCCGCTGGCTGGACGCGGTTGTCTTTGCCTGCTTACTGGCGATCGCCTTGTTTCCTGATGGGGGAAGTATCGCCATTGCTCCTTCGCACCTTGTCACCAGGTTACTGATATTCTCCCTGATGCTCTTGGCGTCCCCCGTCAGGATCCTCTCGACTGAGACGTCCTTGAGGACTCTCCTGACGTCCTCGAGGGCTTTGTCTTCCGGAGCTCCCATTAACTCCTTCTGTTTACCGCGTAGCGCTGGCCTTAGTGCCAGCGTGTGCGGTTCACGGCCCTCCACTGTCCTCTCGTCCGCCTGGGTGTCCATACGCTCCGTTTCCGGCTGTGGTGCATCCGGTCGAGGAGGTTCATCTTCCTCTTCAGAGGACTCTGCCAGCCTCTGTTTTTTGCGCTTTCTGGTCTTTACAGCTCCCTCTAGCTGTGGTCTCCGCTGGAGCTGGTTTCTTAACTGGAGCACCTGTTCCTACAGCTCCCTGACTCTACGTCTGAGGTATTCCATATCCGCGGAGATCTCCCCTTCTCCAGGGGTTGTCGCCTTTGCCATTAGGACCTTCGCGCCGGCCCTAATTGTGGTGGCAGACTTGTGCAGTGCGTGGACCATAGTTCCCTTTAGGTTCTTGGACCTGTCTGCTACTTTTGTGACTGCGTCTGCGTGACATGTCACCTCCGCCGAGATTTGAGACGGAGTCATCGACTCCATTTGGCGGGCCGTCTCTCGTTCAGGCGTGATATTCTTCCTGTCACGCAAGTTGGGAAGAACACGTCTGTCCAGGATATCCTTGAGATTCCTGGCTTCTTCCTTGAGAAGTTTCACCTCTCTTGATGTGGCCAATCTTTGCCGCATCAACCGGTACTTGCCAACAGTCGGGGGGCAACTTCGGCGTTCCACAGGCTCCTCTTCTGCGTCGAGCATTTCCGCATCGGGGAATGGGTCGATCGGGCCACAGATGATTCGCGCATCATCCCCGGCTCCGCTCGCGTCCTCTATCTCCGTGTCCGAGCCTTCCCCCACTTCGATCACCGGTGTTGGTGGTCGTTCCTCTAGGTCGCGCTTGTAACAAGCCGGGCCTGCCCTGGTTCGTCCCGTAGATGTTGACGGGACGTTGGAGCTCCCCTCCTTATTAAGTTTGGCGGTTGTGTTTTCCGCCTCCTCTCGCGCCTTTCTGAGGTCAGCGGCTAGCTTTTCCGCTTCCTCTAGCGCCTTTTTGCTCCTCCAGTTGAGCGCGGGAGCGTTGCCGCGTCGCCTGGAGTCACTTTCCTCCTTCGCATCTTTTTTGGGGGGTTTGTTGTTGTGTTTGGGCTTCATATTTGGCAGAGATTTTGTCATCCGGTTCGGCCATCATGGCACCCTCACCGCGGTGAGGGATCTTCCCCAGGAAAAACAAACCCTAATAAAATGGTGAGAAGCAGAGAAGCTGCTTGTCAGGGAGCCACCCCTATCCCACCCTGTGACTCTAAGTAAAAGGATCCTGGAGAGGGCCAGGTCCACAATGATGCTAGAGGTTTAGGCTCACCCTAGGAGCAGAGCGCGCACCGTACCGACCGGCCGTATACTCTACCCCCAGGCTAGAGTTCGCGAGTTAGCTCCCCCCCTCGCACGGGTATGAGGGGTCTGCTGGCTATGCAGCCCCTCCACACACGCGCCCGGCATACTGGCTTCAACTCCCGGCTAGGCTCCAGTCGCACGGACGGGAGCGGTTTTTCCACGTTAAACTTGCCGCTTCCTGTGGTTTTTGCCGGAATACTCCGGACTTACGCACCCACGTAGTCCACGGCAGAGGTCAGGTACCAACGTCACCGCCCGTCCCCGGTCGGGGGGTTTACTACTCCCCCCTTGGTTAGTCTCCGGGAAATATCCGCCAGCAGCCGACCGCGTCCCAAGCACACACACACGCACACGACCGGTCCTCCGCCCTCCACGACCAGCTCCGTACGCCAGGCCGCACGCCCCAGCAGCGGGACGTCGGCCCCAGACGCAGGGACTGACCGCTTCGTCACGGAGGACCGGGTGTTGGCCGGCAGACTTGCCGACCAACGTCACCGGACCACCGGGCCCCGCCCGGGAATACGTCCCAGCGGCCCCAGCGGTCCCCAGGCGATCGGGCCCCGCCTCGGAAATGTCCGAGCGGCCCCGATCCCCGTCTGTCTGACAGCCCACCCAGGTGGCTAGCCCAGGGTCTGCCTCTCCCTACCGGAAGGATCGGACCATGTCCGGTCCAACCGCCGGGGAGCCGCAGCTTCCGGCCCACCCGTCGGCCGGGACCACGTCCCGTGGTGCCTCCGGGGTCCGGCTCTCCTCCGCCCGTGAGCAAGTCCACGACGAGCTCGTTGACGGAGGAGCTCCCCTTACCACCGCCTCCTGCCGGAACACCGGCGTGCAATGGAATCGAGGGGGAGACGACCCGGTACTGGTGGGAGGAGCAAGCTCCCCCTATCGGCCCCAGCAGCCGGAGGTTTGAAGTCGGGGTACCTCATCCCCTACCGGCGAGTGGTCTCGGATCTGCCTCGACTCGCGTCGAGGCAGCCGAGACCGGAGTCGCCGGGCTCCCTGCTTCCCCTTTTCAGGGGAAGGGTAGGCTCTTAGTCGGCGAGCGCCCGTCCCGGAGACCGCCGATGCCTAAAACGGCACTCAGCGGCTTCCAGACAGACGCCCGCCTACAAGCCCCCTCACCACGACAAGGTGGCCTACTACGAGGGGGAACGACGCATGACCTAATATAACATGCCATAACATCGCCTCATTTATTTTCTCTAATTTCTTTACTTTTTCCGTTACTGAGCTTTCAAACATTTCTTCTATGTTCTCTATCGTCTGTATATCCTCTAACTTGATGACCTGCTCGAGTTCAGTATTGTTATGTTCTGTATCTTCGCTCACATTCGTGAGCTCTCCTTCATTCTCCCTCTCAATCGCAGAGCCAACATTATCCTTCTTATCTATTTCTCCCTCCGAAAAGGATAATTCAAATTCAATTCAATTCAATTCAATCTTTATTTCATTCCCCTTCCGGGGCTGGAAAGGCGTTTTTTCCAGTAAAAACGTTCCCAAAAACCTTTACATTTTACTTCTATTATCTTATTTCCTGCCTGGCCATTAGCGACCTTACATTTTTCCTTTTTCCCCTCCCTCTTTCGTTCCGTGTCCCTCTGTTTCTCCTTCCCGCTCCTTCCGCTCCACGCTCCTTTGTCCTCCCTCGTCTTGTCCAGTCCTTCCTCTTCTTTCATCCCTCTTTCTCCCGTGTCCGTTGTCCTCCTTCATTCTCCCTCTCTGTTCTAGATATTAAATTATATTATTTTCCTATATTCCTATCCTTACCTTCTTCTCCTTTTCCTTTTCCTCTCCTCTGCCGTTATTCCTCCTTTCTCCTTTCTATCTTACATTTTCCTATTCTCCTTTCTTTCTCCTTGCTTCTTCCTCGTCCGAGTCCATCAACAGTTTCTCCTCCATTCTCCTCACGATTTCTTCCTCCGCTGTCCTCCTCGTCCTTCCGTCTTCTTCTCCTCTACTCTCTTTTTTCCTTTCTTTTTCCTCTCTTTCTCTTATTCTCTTTTCCACTGATTTATCTTCGTCCATTTTCACTTTTATTCTGTTTCCTTCTCTCCTTCTTGCGTCCAGCACCTTCCATTTGTCCTCCTCACTCCTCATCTTCACTAGTATTGTTATCCATTCTCCCCTCTGTCCTATTACGTTTACCTCCTTTATTTCCGCCCTTACCTTTAATCCTTCCGTGAACAGTTCTTTCACCTTCTCCCAGTTTGATTCCTTTCCTTCCCATCTCTCCTTCTCGATTCTTATAATTACATTTCTTTTTCTTTTCTCTTCTTCGTCTCTCTCATATTCCTCCGTCCACCACTTTCTTTTTTGGCTCTTTCCTTTTCCGTCTTCAATTTCCTCCCTTTTCCTCCGAAAAGGATAATTCATTGTTCTGAATGTTTGCTTGCGATTGTTCAGGAAGCTCACGATGTGAAACTATATCTGCTCTACATCTATACACGACACATTCTATATTGTCATTGTCCTCTACATTATTATTTTTAACTTCAAATTGTATAATCCAATTTGGTTTCTCATAAATTCCCTCAAGAACTATTTTATTTGTCAGTTTATTATAAACTTTTAATAGTTTGTCGTCTAAGTAAATACTGAACCCCGCATCAGCCAGCTTTCTTAAAGATAATAAATTTTCGGATACATCCCTTGTTACAATTACATTTGTTAATTTAATGACTCTCTTTTCTCTTTCATTCACTGTTAACAAAAGATCTCCTTTACCATCTATTGAAATGTCTGCAAGCTCATTTTTATTCGCGCATTTAATGACAGTAGGTATAGAGGGCCGGTTCTGGATCATTTGTTTAAACAAATTTTTTTATATAAATATAAAATTTGTTAAACAATCATAAATCATTTTTTATGTAAAAAATGCTTAAATAATCATAAATCTTTTTTATGTCAAAAAATGTTTAAATAATCATAAATCATTTTTTCTATTGTGACAAAATTGTTTAAATAATAATAAATCATTTTTTTATAGGAAAAATTGTTTAACAATAATAAATCATTTTTTTATTATTATAAAAAATTTGTAACGATGCACCCCGATAACACATCGTTCCCGGCAAGCGCCGGATGCCGCCAAACACCGGGCGAAGGGTGAGCGCGCGGGGCGCTCACCGCCTAAGATCTCCAGACGACGCACAGTGGATCGAATCAGTGAAATCAGTGGACATGGACTAAAAAATGAAGTAGTGATTTTTCTATTCAAACCATCAAGAATGTATTGTTGAATGATCAAACCGAAGCATTTTGAATCGATTTATGTATTTTTTATTGATATTTTCTCCGCTATCATCACTCAAACGTAAACAATTCTATAATTACAAATTTACTAATGAAATGTTACTTCTATTTGCCTTGAAATTATAAATGATACTCTTATCTGCAACCTTGATTGCTTATGTACGTTCAATTTGATATATTTAACAATTGTTTTTCGCATATAATTATAAGATTTCACCTATATATATTACCTGTACACTCAACCTGTTCAAACATAGAAATATATCCTATAATCGTAACTTCTTTGAACTGTATAAAAAATTGACCGCATTTGACCGAATAATTCAAGTACGGGTATCATTCTATGACATTTTTACTTCAAATATCTGTGAAGATTGAATGCCCGAAAGTGCCCATTCATGAGATATATCTCTTCAAATTTTTGGTGCAATGATTTACGGAGTGTACATTGTCTGTCATTTCTAATTGAGAATTATTTCAATTATTATAAATAACATAATTGAGCGAATTTTTATAAGTTCGATTGACATCGTACCATTTCTAATATAAATTATTACAAAATATTCATAGGAAATCATATAAATGATTTCTAGCTTATTCTGTGAAATTGTAA
>NW_011965209.1:0-5944 GCF_000949405.1 Vollenhovia emeryi
CCCGGGGCCGCTCGGAAGTATTCCGTGGCGGGGCCCGGGGGCCTGGGGCCCGTCGGAGCCGCTGGGACGTTTCCCAGGTCGGGGTCCGGCGGGTCGGTGGCGGGGGGACCGGGGCCGCCGGGACGTTTCCCGGGCGGGGCCCGGCGCCCTCGGACGATGGGTCCTTCAGGGGGAGTCACGTCCCCTGTTGTGCCTAGCCAAGGGGCCTCCGCTTCAGCCCGTGCGTATCGCCCACGCGCAACGGGCGGAGGTTGCCGAGGCGGCTTAGGACGCACACATGCCGGTCGCCACAGCGGACGGGGCGAAGGGAGGGGGGTTGCTTCCGACGCCTTCGTTCGTCCGCGGGGCCCCCCGCGTGGCGGCGCCCGTGGCGGTGCTCCGTTTGTCGGAGGACGGAGACCCCTGAAAACCCTCCTTGCGGTGAGCGGGGGGGGTGAGTAGGGGGCTGGAGGCCTGTGCCGGGGTGCGGAATTCCCCCCGGCCCGTGCCATATCCGGTCCCCCGGGTTAACTCGGGGCCTCCCTCAGTATTGGGGGAGGAGGGCATGCCCTGACCGGGGAGCCGCCACGGGAAAGTGGGATTAACCAAATGTTTTCCCCTCATATGACAGGAAAAGGAGAACCGTCAACGTCGGGTACGAAACGCAGGGCCGGGCCCAAATGCTCGAAAAGAGCAGGGAGCCCGGGTCGTGCCGAGACCGACGTCGACGTCGAAAACGAATTAGACGGAGCCCGGTTTGACAACCTCCGCAGCAGCGAGTTCTCGCCCCCCCCCGGCAGGGGGGACGGTGCAGGACGTGATCGCGGATTGGGCGGAGGGCTCTTCGTCGGCCACTGCCATCGAGGCCGGCAGTGAGGCGGAGAGTGCCTTAATGTCGCCCTGGGACTCGGACGCGAGCGGAAGATCGCATAAGTCCGCGTCCGGGGCGACAAAAAGGGGAAAAAGCGTTACCCGAAGCTCAAAGCGACGCAAAGTGGTCGCCGCAAAAAATCGGCCCCCTGCTAGAGGGCCCGGAAGACCGGTAATTACCGGCGAGGGGGTGGAGATTGCGGCCAGGCGGAAGGCGCGCCAAGAGCTCCGGGACCTGGAACGGCAGGTCCGGGCGCACAAGGCTTTCTTGGAGGGGAACTACAGCTCCAAGGAGTACTCCGCCACCAGAAAGAAGCAGGAGGAGGAGCTACGGGAAATGGTCCCCAACCTCCCCTCCAGCGACCTGGTGGCGAGGTTAATAGAAGTGGCCAAGAACATTGACCACTTGGCCACCCACGCGGGAAATCTGAGGGGTGGCTATGTGAAGGAGTTGAGGGACGGAGCTCTCTTCGTGCAGACGGCGGCGAACGCCCTGCATACAAGGGCGAACACAGCCCGGGGGGAGGGACTCGAGGAGGAGAACAGGCTCCTGCATAGGGAGCTTGAACTCCTCCGAAAAGAGAGGGAGAGGGAAGGAAATAAATCCCCCCTCCCCCCTCAAGAGACCGGGGTCCCTCCCCTCCTGCCCCCTGCCGGGGAGAGAGAGGAGGAGGCTATGGATGTTACGCCCCCGGAAGCGGTGCGACTTACGCCGAGGGACGTGGAGGTCCACGCAATGTCCCCTGCCCTGGCTGCCAGGGGGGACGGCTGGACCTCACGGAGGCGGAGAAGGGGCACCTGGTGGTGGTAGCCGATACCACCAAGGCTGCCAAGGCGACGAGCTCCCTCCCCCGCCGAGAAGCGGACGGGACAACCAAGATGGGGAGGGGAAGAGGGGGAATTCCCCTACGGAGGGGAGGAATGACGATTCCCCTCCCCTCTTCCTCCTTGTCGGAGGAAGATCACGCTCCTCCGGTACCGCCAAACCGCGTCCGGTCGGCTGCGAAAAACCCCCCCATGCCGAAGAACCCTGAAGAGTTCGAGGCAATGGTGGGAAGGAGGATAAAGGAAGCTGTCGACTCGTGTCAAGAGAGCATGAGTCGGCAGCTCCTAGAGATGAGAAGGATGTTGGCCGACGCAGTCGGGGCTGGGGCCCGAAATAACGCTCCCACGGCTACCCCGCACCCCGCGAGGGGGGGAAAGGGCGGTCGAAGGGGAGGGCCCGGTTCCCGGCACCGACTCGAGGGCACAAGAAGAGGGGGAGGGAAAACGAAAGAAGGGGAAGAAGAAAAAGGGGGATAAAGGGGGCACTCAAAGCCCCCAAAATCCCGTTCCCTCCTCCGCCCCCAAAGGCGTACAGGGGCCTGCCCCCCCAAAAAAGGGGAAGGGTAAGGCCCCCGCACAAGGGGGGAAGGACAAAACCCCCGCAAAAGGGGGGTAAGGAGACGGGAGCACGGACTACACCCGCTGCTGCCCCTGCACCCGGACCTTCCACGGCGACTGATGTGCCGTGGACGAGGGTACTGGGTCGCAGGGAGAAACAAGCGGCAGCTAAAGCAGCTAAGGCCGCCACAGGGGCCCGCCAGACTCCCCCCCAGAAGCCCGTTGGAAAGGGCCAACAGGGGGGAGGGGCTGGAAAAAAACCCCCGAAAAGAAAAGTGCCGCGCACGTCGGCCGTCACCCTGACGTGCCCGCAAGGGCAATACGCCAGGGTGGTGGCCAAGGTCCGCGCCAAGGTGGACCTGGGGGCGCTGGGAATTGGTGGCCATATAGACACCAGGCAGGCGGCCACGGGTGCCACGATATTTGAGGTGTCCGGGGAGGGACACCCGGACAAGGCCGATCGACTCGCGGCGCGGATAAGAGAGACCCTACAGGGCGAGGAGGGCGTGCGAGTCGACCGGCCAATTAAAACGGGGGAGGTCCGGGTGAGGGGTCTAGAGCCCTCCATCCGGGCAGAGGAGGTAGTGGCCGCCGTTTCGGCGGGGGCACAGTGCGATCCCCTGTGCGTGCAACACAAGGGGATACAGCAGGCCGACAGGGGAGCGCGGAGCATGTGGCTCCGCCTCCCCCTGTCGGCAGCAAAGAAGGTGGTCCAGATGGGCCACCTAATGGTGGGGTGGTCCCGTGCAAAGGTGGATCTCCTCGAGGTGCGCCCGATGAGGTGCTTCAAGTGCCTCGAGGGGGGACACACGCGCGGGAACTGCCCCAGCAAAGTAGATAGGTCGGGGAGGTGCTACCGGTGCGCTGGCGCCGGGCACACCTCCCGGGACTGCCGAGCTCCCCAAAAATGCCCACTCTGCGTGGACTTGGGGAGGCCGACGGGACATACTCTGGGAGCCAAACAGTGCTCCCAGAGAAAAATAAAGGGGGGGACACCTGGCCCGCGGCAGGCGCCGCGGGCAACAGGGGTTTCCCAGGAGCAGGCCGGACCGTCGAGGCCTGCAGACGCGATGGAGGCGGAAGTAGCGGGGAGAGGCGCACAGGAGGGGGAGCAGCCCCCCCTCACGCAGCACCTCCCTCGCTCCAAGAGAAAGGGGCAAGCGGTGGCCTCCGGGGTGATGAACCCCGTAGTTTTATTGGAGGCCATGGATGTCGATCCCTCCCCCCGGGAGGAGGGGGGTAAGACCCCGTAATGCCGGGACCCCCTACACCTGGGTTAAAGGGGTACGGCCTAACCCAGGCCAACGTGAATCGCTCTCCCAGGGCGCAAGACCTGCTTATGCAGGACATCCGGGAGAGCGGTCACAGCTTGGCGGTGATTGCCGAGCCCGGCCGCGTCCCCCAGGACCACCCTGAATGGCTGGGGGCGCGGTTGGAGCGAACGGCGGCGATTTGTTGGCGGTCGTGGCAGGGTTCTCCCACCACGACCGCATTGGAGCGCGGCGATAGACACGTCGCCGTGCGCTGGGGGTCCATCGTGGTCGTGAGAGTGTATCTCCGCCCGGACAGGAGACTCTCCCTCTACGAGGACTGGCTGGCCGACGTCGAACAGACGGTTAGACGCTTCGGCCGTGAGCCGGTCCTCGTCGCCGGGGACTTTAACGCCCACAGCGTGGCGTGGGGTTCCCGGCGAACCAACAACAGAGGGAGGGCTCTAGAGAATTGGGCAGCGGCGCTCGGCCTGGTCCTATTAAATAGGGGCCGGGTCTCCACCTGTGTGCGCGCGCAGGGGGAGTCCATTGTCGATTTGACATGGGCTACCCCCTCCGCGGTGCGCCATGTCACCGGGTGGAGGGTGACCGGGGACACCGGGCTCGCGTTATCAGACCACCGTTGGATTTCGGTGGAGCTCGGTGCCCTCGCGTCTCTCGGGCGTCGCCGAGAGATGCGACCGCGATGGGCCCTTAAGAGGCTCCGCGAGGATGACCTGATGGCCTCCCTTGAGGCCGCCTGCTGGGTCCGGGGGGATGTCCCCGAGACCCACGATATGGACCCCCAACAAGAGGCCGAGTGGATCGGGACAGCATTAGCGGCGGCGTGTAACGCCGCTATGCCCCGATCGAAAACTCGGCCTCGGCGGGCGGTCCACTGGTGGACGGAAGAAATTGCCGAGTTACGCCGGCAAGCCGTCCACCAGCAGCGAATATCCGCCCGCCATGCGCGCAAGGGCGGGCAGGCGGCCGAAAGGGCAAGGGAGAGCTACCTGGCGGCCAAGGTAGCCCTCCGCAAGGCCATCAAGAAGGCTAAGGGCCAGGCGTGGACGGAGTTCATCGACTCCCTAAATGAAGATCCGTGGGGACGCCCATATAAGATGGTCCTCAACAAATTGAGGCCATGGGCGCCCCCTCTAACGGAACGGCTGGACGCGGGATTCGTCCAGAGGGTGGTGCGTACCCTCTTCCCTGAAGATGACGGGGAGGAGGGCCCACCCTCATTGTCTGGGGAAGAATACCCCGACTGGGACGACTCCCTCGACGTCCAGCCGGATGAACTCCGAAAGGCCGTCAAAAGGGGACTAAGAGGCAACACGGCCCCTGGTCCCGACGGCCTTCACAAGAAGGTCCACGCCTTGGCGATGGGCGTCCTTGCGGAGCACTACGCGCGAATGTACAGTGCGTGCCTCCGGAGAGGGTCTTTCCCCCCGCAGTGGAAGAGCGCCACGTTGGTGCTCCTCCAGAAGGAGGGGAAGGACGCATGCGTGCCGTCGGCGTATCGCCCGATATGCCTACGAATCCGGCAAGCTCTTTGAGCGTATCATAGCGAGCCGGATCATCCAACACCTGTCCCACGTGGGCCCCAACGTCAACGAGGCCCAATACGGATTCCGAGAGGGCTTATCGACTATGGACGCGATTAGTCGTCTCCGGGCCCTCTCGGACGAGGTGACTTCCCGGGGGGGGGGGGTGATGTTAGCGGTGTCGTTGGACATTTCCAACGCATTCAACACCCTCCCCTGGGAAATGATCAGGAGGTCGCTCCGACACCTGGGGATACCGCTGTATCTCCAGCGGGTCGTGGGCGACTACTTGAGGGACAGGTGGGTCGAGTATATCAACCAAGGCGGCGTGCGCCGACGGGCGGAGCTGCACCGGGGAGTGCCCCAAGGGTCCGTTTTGGGACCATTATTATGGAACGTGGTGTACGACCCGGTGTTGCGGACTCCCCTCCCCCCCGACTGTCACGTCGTCTGCTACGCAGACGACACATTAGTGATGGCCGGGGGTCGGGACTGGGGGGAGGCCCTCTCCAGGGGGAGAGTGGCAGCGGGAGCGGTGGTTAGCTCTATCCGCAGGCTGGGCCTCGAGGTGGCACTCGGCAAGACCGAGGCCGTTGTGTTCCACGTTGGAGCACGCGGCAAGCCACCCGAGGGGCTGTCCCTGCTTGTGGATACAACCCTCGTCGGGATCACCCGGGAAATGAGGTACCTCAGGTTGATCCTGGACGACTGATGGAGGTTCGAGGGCCACCTTGCCGCGGCCGCTAACCGGGCGAGAGCGAGAGCGACCCAGTTGGGCCGCCTCCTCCCCAACCTGGGCGGCCCGGATGGCAAGGTGCGTAGGTTGTATGCCAACGTAGTCAAGTCGGTGGTGCTCTACGGGGCCCCTGTTTGGGCCCCAAGGCTCGCGGCATCGAGGCGTGCCCGCGCCGGTAT
>NW_011965210.1:0-3227 GCF_000949405.1 Vollenhovia emeryi
GTTAAAGGATGGAAGGGTATCTTGAAATCAACTCGCGAGAGTAAGAACGAGATTTTTAGAATCTAGCGAAGGTCCCTCAGAATAATAAATAAAAAAAAATATATATATAGGGGGAAGGGAGGTCGTCGAGCCGAAACGAAAGGGAAAGAAAAACAACGTGCGACTTACTACTGATTGTGATCGATGGTGGTCCACACGGTAGCTGGTCGAAGGCGGCTGGCTCAAATAGGTGGTCCGTCGGCCGAAATCGCGCACAGATTTTATTTGGATTGGATGAAAGAATATAACGATGTAAAAGAGCGTTAACTCGGAGAATCGCTGAGATGCGCTGATGGATTCGGGAGCTGCCAAAGAGGCTGAGCCAGCAGGCTTCGGGTTTATATACGATTTTTCGGGGGTGGGTCTTGGTCATGGGACGCGGAAGGAGATTTTGGATTTTGGTTCTTCATTGGTGGATTAGTGGGAGGTGTCAGGGGGTTGTCTTTCTTATTGGCAACCCGACCATTAAGTCGTTGTCGCCCTTTGATATTTATTTAGGGGTATCATTTCCTTCAGCGGCTTTCGAAAAATTCCGAGTTTTACTTTTGGGTCATGTTTTTGGTCAACATATATCCTTTCTGAATCCCCTTAGTGTCTCGGATGTTAATATTTAGGAAATCTGGACTTTGAAATTGCCGTCTGAAAGGGCCTGATCCCATCTGTCTGTTGTTTCTCCCCTTTTTATTATTTCAACGGCTATCGACCAGCAACAATTAGGGCACTTTACGTTTCGAGACAATAAATTTTTATGGGGAGGGGACTCATGCGTTGGCTAGTCGATATCCGCTGATTCCTAAAATAATAGTTTCCAAGGGAAGAAAAAACATGTGTTTCTTATCGTTTTCGAAAGAGAGAAATCGTGGAGTCTACAGGACGTAACACTATAACTTCAAGATTACTTCTTGGTTATGATATTATAAAAGTGTTATTTTTATTTTCATCGTATTATGAGACATAATATAAGTATGTACATAGTTTTCATGATTTCGTCATCTCTGCTATCATCATCACTCTTAATTGTAATAGTTCCCCTCTAAACGTGTAATAGTTTTGCTAAACCGGCTTGTCATGTAACTACTTCTCTCTCCTTCCTCTTTATTTTCAATCCAGGCACAATGTGTGTATATTATACGGACAACAATTAATTCATGCGAATTAATGATGTGTGGATAAGGTGGCGTGCCAATTATGTGTTACGAATGTTTATTCTTGAAAGAATTAAAACAATATCACGCTTGTTATGTGTAATAATAAATATAGATGTATCATAGTCCAAATAGACACGGGCAATATGGAATATTATCCAACAAAAAATCTGTCGATTATTGTCTAAAGGTAAACTAAAACATAAGCGAAATATGATAATTGTGTAATTGATTATTAAGGTTGCATTATAAATAAGCACATATATATTATATTTGTTAGTAAACTGTTTATTTCTTGGGCGTGAGGTACATGTATACTTCCTCGCTTGGTCTCAAAATGAGAGAGCCGCCGTACTTAATCGTGTCAGGAGTTTTCACGCTTTTCACCCTCCACTTCCTCAGAAGAGCGGTCAACACGATTTTCTCTTCCAGTAGAGCAAATCTTTGGCCTATGCAATTTCTCGGTCCAGCGCTGAACGGAACGTAGGCATACGGATTCCTGTTCTTTGAGTTTTCTGGAAGAAAGCGATCCGGATCGAACTTCGATGGGTCCGGCCAGACCTCCGGGTTTCGATGCACTAAATAGATTGCCAATGTGACTGTGACATCTTTCGGAATTGTATAATTATCTAGAATAGAAAAGAATTTCTTATAATTATCTAGAAGACAAATAAAATACACACTGCATTTTCTTATAAAATATTAAATTGACAATCTTTAATAGAAGTGTTTTATTGTTCAAGAATTAATCTTCTAAAATTATAAGGTTCAGGATCTTTATATAACTTGTTTTAATTTTTGTTTGTTTTTATAAGTTGTGTGTGTATTTATTAAATGCTAAATCTTAAAAAATTCCTCCAAAGACATTCTCGCATTGTACACTAGGAATCATTGATCCCCCTTCCACATTAATTTGCACGCATATCAATACATTTATACATTTGGCATATACATATTTGGAAAATGTAGGTATATGCACGTGTTCCACTTATGGCTAAATTCATGTGGGAAAACATCAGTGATTCCTAGTGTAGTAACTGCTTAATAAATGAAGTTATATTTTAGGAAATTCTTTAAAATTTCTTTTTTAGTCAAGTAAATTTATGTTTTACCCAGTTTTACTTCTTCGAATAATTTCCTCGAGATGAAAGGTGCACTTGGAAATAATCGGAGCGTCTCTTTCATAACTCTGTCGAGATACTTCAGTTGCGACAATGCTTTTACAGTAGCTGGTGCTTGAGAATCTCTGAAAACCTCTTCGAGTTCTTCGTGAACTCTTTCTTGGTGCTCGAGATTATTACCCAAAAGAAAAAGTACCCAGATTATCGCAACCGCAGTTGTGTCGTGTCCCTGTTATTACTCACACATAATTTACATATGATTTACATAGATACCAAGTAAGCGAGAAAACTATATACATATATTAAAAATCTCGGACATCTTACCGCAAACATGAATGTGTCAACTTGTGCTCTCAACTCATCATCGGTCATGGGAGTGTCAACTTTCGCATTCTGCTCTAATAATAGATCTAGGAACGCTTTCTTCTTCTTTTTATCTAATACAGTACATTTTCTTACATAAAAAATATTTAAGTAATAGCCGAAATATGCATACTGTATGGTGTAGTTATAATTTATAATTCACACCTATATTAAATTCATTATCTTGATTTACGAGTTCTGTGCAGTTTTGCGCTTGTCGTTCAGCCTTTTTCTTACTTATCACCTAAAAGTTATCGTTTTTGTTGTAAAAATGAACTTATTTAACAAAATATTTGGTAATTATGCATAAAAGCGACTTCCTCTCCGATTTGTTTTATTTTTAAATATGTTGTTGGGGATGTCTTCCCGAGTCATTTCATATATATATATATAAGGGGGGGACTCAAATAGTTTCGGAGATACAGGCTGAGAAAGGATACAAATAATAAATATATTTCCTAACTCGTACTTCCGCCGTTGTACTGTTCCACATGAGTTTGCAACTTTCCACGTGAAGCGAGATCCACTCCACACCTCTGACATAGGGTGAGTAGGGTTA
>NW_011965210.1:4261-5945 GCF_000949405.1 Vollenhovia emeryi
ATGGGTGGGGGTGGATCTCGGTATACGTGAAATATTACAAATCTATATTATTATTTGTAACCTTTTTCAGCCTGTATCTCCGAAACTATTTGAGTCCCCCCCTTATATGTATATATATGAAATGACTCGGGAAGACATCCCCAACAACATATTTAAAAATAAAACAAATCGGAGAGGAAGTCGCTTTTATGCATAATTACCAAATATTTAATATAAAAAATTTTATAAAACTATTTGCAAACGTCTATTTGTAATGTTGTAAACCTCACTAGAGCTTTTTAAGCATACCTTACTCGTGAAATCATGCAATATATTAGAGGCTGATTTAAATTCCTTTCCTGCGGGCAGTAAATAGTACAACCAATCAATCCAATACCACGGTCGATATAGTCTATCTATTAGTAACCCGGAAATTCTAAAAATGCGATTGACATTTAACTAAAAGTACATACATATGTAATCAATTATTGAAGTTACGTTGATTTTTAAAACTATTAAGTGACAGTGGTAAGAATAAACTGTTAAGAGGATCCCCCAGCCTTTGATAGTGTGCGCCATCTAAACACGAAACGCAGCATACATGAGCACACGGACACACTACTATGATACATCACACCCATACATAAACGCGAAAGTTTAATACTAACTATACTCTTATTTTAAACGTCTAATCCCAATTTAGAGGGTTTCACAGTAATTCTACATGTCATCGAATCCTGGGAAACTCAGTTTCATGTGAGTACAAGTTGTAGAACTTTTATACGAAGCACAAGTATGACGGAGTGACAGTTCGCAATTTTAAGGTTATATGTGATCGATTATATGAATTTTGTAATTTTTACTCATTTTTGGTATAAAATTGGAGTTTCCCGGGATCATCAATGCATATACTGTAATTGTACGCAAGCATTTTTGATTCCATGAATTTAATACGACGATAGGTTATAACTACGAAAATGGTATTCTGTCGGTAAAACAGACCCGCTACGGGATCCTCTTAACTGTTTTATTAATAATAGCAGTATAAAGGTTTTGAAAACTGACTTATACAGTGTTGATGTATATTCCGTAAAGGTTTCTTGAGCATGTATATTCACACCCATTGCCGTTTCTGCAAGATAACAATTAATATTGTTAATAATTCTCTCTCACATCGCGTATAATGCTAAAATTAAACTTGATTATTTCTCGTAAATAGTACAATAATATTAAAACAAGATTTCAGTTTTGCTAAATAGGAAAATTCTGCTGAAATTGATTTGTTAGTGAGAATTCGAATTTCCTGCTGACATAAAATTGTCTCTTCCTGGGACCTTATTTTCATTACTTTGACGTAATAAGAATTTTTGCTAATGAAGCCAAATAATGTGCAGATTTCGCAAACTATACAGGGTGTCAGATTCGATATGGACGACCCCAAAGATTGCTGTAGATTGGGTTAAACTGAGAAGAAAAGTTATATAAAATTTTACAAAATCGTAATTATTATCGGCCTAATTCAGAAAAACGTCTGAGCCAATAAGTGCACGGAGGAGCGGAAGGCCGGACTCGGCAGCATGCAAAATGGTGTGTTTGTTGACATCTCTCAAAAAACGATAGCGAACGCGTTCGCCCGCTCACCGCTCCCCGCTCCCCGCTCGCCACCGTCTCTCATCGATCGATGCGTGACTCCACCTCTCGCTAT
>NW_011965211.1:0-5945 GCF_000949405.1 Vollenhovia emeryi
ATCCCGCTCGCCTTGAAACTTTAGTTTCAATTTGATTCTGGAGAAGCATTGATCTTGAAAGGCGATTGTAGATTTTACTTGAACTTCTCCGCCCGCCCTGGGGTGGTGTGACATGTATGAACTCTTAATCTACTGTACATTAACTTTACTCCACTTGAGTATGGGTACGGACATTCGTATAACTAAACTAAATTATAAACAACGATGAATTTTCCTTAAGATTAAATTATGTTTCAATGTGCGTCTAGAACTATCGCTAGGGCTGATTTTATTCGGTGGTCGGTCTTGAGCTGGAGGCGCGATATGATTTGGAGTGACGTTTGCTTCATTATTGTACCGGCGGAGTTTTCATGTCGCTCGTTTGCTCGTCGCGTCGGAGCTCAGAGTCTTCGCTTGCTGGGTCGCAGGTTTCGATAGGAAGTACGCACAACTTCACTATCGGGCGCTTGAATTCAGATTGTGCGGTTCGCACAGACACGACGCGAACTAAACCGTCAGGACCTTTAAAGATCTTTGTAACTCTACCCAATTCCCATTTACAGGGAGGTAGTAGCGCGTTTCTTAAGAGTACCATTGTGCCGACCTTGATTGATTCGCGTTCCGTTCGCCACTTTCCTCGCTGTTGTAACGTATTAATATAGTCGGACTGCCAAAGTCGCCAAAATCTCTCCGCGATCTGACGCACGAGCTGCCATCGAGACAACCGATTTTCTGCGATTGCGAGAACAGACGGCTCGGGATTGACGGTGATCGCGGAACCGATGAGCAGATGACCCGGAGTGAGGGGGGCGAAATCGTCAATTGTGTCGGTCAGAGGACCGATTGGTCGCGAATTTAAGCAAGCTTCTATCCGACATAAGAGCGTCGACAGCTCTTCGAATGTAAGCGTGTGTGCTCCGAGAACGCGGCGCAAATGATATTTTACGCTTCGCACTCCGGCTTCCCAAAGCCCCCCGAAATGCGGAGCATGAGGGGGGATGAACTCCCATTTGATTTTATCGGCGGCCGTTTGGTTAAGGAAGTCTGGATTTCTTATCGCGTGATTATATGCTTGCTGCAGCTCCCGGTCGGCTCCGGTAAAAGTAGTGCCATTATCGGAATAGACTACGGACGGCAATCCACGACGGGCGCAGAATCGCGAAAACGCGTCTAGGAATGAGGAGGTGGAGTAGCTCGTAACCAACTCAAGATGTATTGCTCGAGAGGCGAGGCAGACGAATAATGATATGTAACCTTTATGTGACTTGTGCCCTCGGCCGGAGGAAGTCCGAATGGCGATTGGCCCGGCGTAATCAAGGCCGCAATGGGAAAATGCCCGAGGGGGAGCCGAGACTCGTGCGGCCGGCAACTGTCCCATTAACTGCTCAGGTACCGCAGCTCTCTCCCGGGTGCATGTAGCGCACTGAAAAATGATACGTTTAACTATCTGTCGGGCTCGGAGTATCCAGTACTCTTGGCGTAGCGCAGCTAACGTTAGTTGCAGACCCGCGTGACAGTGTTTTAAATGCGTGTATCGAACGATTAAATCCACGACGAGATGCGCGCCCAGTAGCGCGGGATGTTTTTTCTCATAGGCTACGGGAGCGTGCAGTAGCCGCCCGCCGACGCGAATGACTGAGTCGCTGTCGAGGAACGGACTTAGGGAGCAGATTTCGCTCTTAGCCGCGGGAGCTTGACCGAGTTTTAATTTGGCTATTTCAAGGGGGAAACGATCGGCTTGGATTTGCTGAATCCAGAATCTTTGAGCATGCGTGATTTCGATTGACGTGAGAGCTTTCGAGCGCGCTGGGTAGATATTGAACTGCTTATCGTGTTTGCGGCAATTGTTAACAAATCGTTGTATATAAGCGGTCACTCGTAAGAGTTTTGTCCAGCTGGAATAACGTGAAGCTAACTCCCATGTTTCGTTCAATTTTGCACAATGTGAAGTGGTTGGTTTTGCCTCGTCGCTAACATGCGTCATGGGTTCTGGACTTTGAGAGGGCCATTCGTCGGGATTTAAGTGTAACCAGGAAGGTCCTTGCCACCACAATCCAAAGGATGGCAACTCGTGTCCGAGCAGTCCGCGGGAGGCGCAGTCCGCGGGGTTTTCGTGCGTCGATACGTATCGCCATTGTGCGTTTTGAGCTCGAGTTTGAATCTCCGCGACTCGATTGGAAACGAATGTTTTCCATCTAGACGGGTGAGATTGAATCCATGCCAGAGCAACAGTCGAATCTGTCCAGCAGTAGGATTTCACTGACGAAATGTGTAAGGATTCTTGAATAAACTCCAAGATGCGTGTGAGCAGCGTGGCTGCGGATAATTCGAGTCTCGGGACGCTGACAGTTTTGAGAGGCGCTACCTTTGATTTGGCTATAAGTAGCCGGACAGTAATTTCACCAGCGATCGACACCACTCGCGAATAGACGACGGCAGCGTATGCTACTGTTGATGCGTCGGCGAATCCGTGAAGTTGAACTTCTGCCGTATCCGCGCCGCGACCGGTCCATCGATCGATTTGTAACCCATTCAAATGTGAAAGATTTCGGTAAATGTCTTCCCATTTATTCAGCGCAAGTACAGGAACAGTGTCGTCCCATTGAATTTGAAGTCGCCACAATGATTGCATGAATATTTTTGCGGTTATCGTCACGGGAGTGACCCAACCGAGTGGGTCAAATAGTTTTGCGATTGCGGAGAGAATTGTACGCTTCGTGCGTGGCGTAGCTTCGAGCGGGGATACGCGGAATTGAAACGAATCGAGCGCGGGGGCCCAAGAAATACCGAGAATGTTGAGATTGTCGTCGAGCTTGAGTTCTCGATTACAAGCGAGGCCGTGATCTTCTTCGGAGATGTCTGCGAGCAGGCTCGATCGGTTACTCGCCCACTTGCGAAGGGTGAATCCGCCTTTGGCGAGAAGGGCGCACACCTGTTCACGCGAGCGACGCAACAGAGGAACATCCTCGGCTCCGAAAAGGACGTCATCGACGTAAACGTCAGATTGCAAAATTTGAGCAGCGAGTGGGAACGAACCGCCTTCATCGCAAATTAGTTGTTTTAACACGCGAAGCGCGAGGAACGGAGCAGCTGTGGTTCCGTATGTTACGGTTAAAAGTTGATACTCCTGCAATTCGTCCGAATCGTTACCCCATAAAATTCGTTGGTAATCGCGGTCGCGTGAATCGATCCATATTTGTCGATACATTTTCGCGACGTCTGCGGTATACACGTATTTGTGCTGTCGCCATCGCAATAACACGGCCGTTAGTTCGTTTTGCAATTTTGGACCCGCGAGCTAGTGAGAATTAAGGGAGGTGTTATTGGTGGTAAGGCTCGAGGCGTTAAACACAACGCGTACTCTGGTGGTCGCGCTTGTCTCGCGAATAACTGCGTGATGGGGGATGTAGGCGATCTGACCGTCCGCGGACGTTGGAGACGAAACCGCTTGCATGTGCTTCAACTGTTCGTATTCGTGAAGAAATTCAGCGTACTCTAATTTTAACTCGGAGTTTATGCTTAATCGACGCTGTAATGCGGCGAGCTTTCTTACTGCGATTGCGCGCGATTCGCCAATCTCGATCGGAGGCCCTGTCTTAAAGGGCAAGCGGACAATGTATCTCCCGTCGGGAGCGCGCGAATGAGTGGCTTGAAAGTGATCTTCCGCTCGTTGATCGTCTGGCGAAAGAATTCTGCGCGGTGGGATCTCCTCTATCTCCCAAAATTTTTTGAGTGCGTCTTCGAGTGCACAGTGAAAGGCACGAATATGCTGCGCGGGGGCGGTCTGTGCGGGCATCGGCCCGGAAATTATCCATCCGAGGTGGGAGTTTTGCGCGATCGGCTGATTGGTCGATCCCTTCCGTACACCGCTCAAAATCACACAGCCGTAAAGGTCGGCTCCGATGATGAGTTCGATTGGCTCGGATCCGGTAGGGTTGTCGTCGGCATGTTGCAAATTTTGTAAATGTGCCCAGGTCGAGAGACCGGTCAACCGTGGAGGATTGTATTTAGTGAGCGATGGCATAATAAAGGCTACCGTCGAGAACGTCGGACTCAATCGGTCGCGAGAATGGAATTTTATGTCTGTGGCATAGCGACACGTACCGACACTCGAACCCCCGATCGCGGAGATCGTAGTGAACGTTCGTCTCCGAGGCAGTCTCAAAATCTGTGTAATTTTGTGAGTGACAAATGTCACCTCCGAACCTTGGTCCAGGAGCGCCCTGACGACTAGTTCGCGCCCCGTCGGCGACTTGAGTATCACGCGCGCGGTAGCGAGCAATACGGGGGACGGAACGGCGCTCGCGGAGACGGCTGACATCGCGACAACAGAGGACGGCGCTTCGCTGCCCGTTTCTGGAGTCGACTCTTCGTTGACGGCTTGACTCACGCTTGAGACGTGGCTTGCGCTATTTATTGGAGAACCAGAGTCAATGTGAAGGAGAGAATGATGCCGCTTCTGACACACCCGACATGAGAATTTGCTTGGGCAATCCGAAGCAGAATGCTTCGTACCGAGGCAATTAAAACAACGATTTAACCGTTTGATATATTCTCGACGTTGGCTCTGGTTCTTTTTTAGAAATTGGTCGCATTGATACAACGCGTGGGATTCTTTGCAGAGAACACAGCGCTTGTAATTCTCGGTAGCGGTCGCATTGTTTGATCGCACTTGACGGTGCGCTTTCAGAGGCGCGGGATCTAATTCTTCGAGAGCGAGTGCGCGTGATGAAATGAACTCTTTCAAGGCTTCGTAATTCGGAGGATTATCGTCACTACAACATTTTAACTTCCATGCGCGACGGGTGGACGCGTCGAGTTTTAAAGTTACGAAATAATTCAATATATCACTCAATAGCTCCGCGTCTGATCGACCCAACGATTTTAATGCGGCGACAGATTTACTGGCCCTATCCCGCAAAGCGTGTAATTCGACGGCACTCTCTCGCGACATAGCTGGCAAGTTATATAGGGCGGCGACATGAACGTCAATTAGTTTACGTTTATTTTCAAATCGAGCTTTAAGAGCGGACCACGCGACCGTAAAATTGTCGGCTGTAATTGCAAGACTGGAAATGGTATCTAACGCGGATCCAGCTAAACTGGATGCGAGAAAATGCATTCGAGTACAATTTGAAAGATCCTTATTTTCAATGATAAGCGCGGTAAATCTGTCTCTGAAACTTTCCCATTCGTGAAAGCCTCCCGTGAACGGCGGTAATTTAATCGGCGGTAAATGCTGGAGTGATAACGCGGATGTTTCGTTTCGCGGAATCGACTGATTAAGCGCAGTTGAATGGTGCGGACTCACGGGTGGCTCGATTTCCTCGAGCCATTCGTTCATCAGATCCAGCGTTGCTTGGTAGATTTCCTCGTGGTTTTTCAGCTGATCTTCCTGGAAGTACTCGAATTGGGCCCTGTCCTTTTGTGGGACGAGGCTCAGCAAAACGGCGTGTCCGTGAAGGCAGTGGTTCCACGTTTCCTTCACCGAGGCTATTCTGGAGCGGACTTTAGCTGCGGTGTAATTGTTGCGTCCAACCTTCTTAAAGTTGTCGGCTGAACGCGATAACACTCGCAGGAGCTCAGTCTGTTTGATGAATTGTTCACTCATTTCACTGCTTTTCGCGTTCTGGAGTAACGGACAAATGCACAGCGAATTCGAGGGCTTCACTTAACCCTTCGGTGGTTGCTTGACCTGATAACGTATTCACCGAGTGATCAATTGCTTGGGGTGATTTGCACGACGTGTCTCCGCACACGATGTTACGCGCACGACTTGCGCGTTACTATTACTGGATTTTCTTGCTCTTGTCACTTGTTCTCTTGTCTGTAACTGTTTATCTAGTCCGTAACACACAACTTCGATCCGGCTCGAAGGACCAGAAAATGTTTGTTTTACAAGTGCATTCTCATTTTATTTATTCGCCGGTACTGCGCGCCGATCGGCACGCCGAAGTTTGTGCGTC
>NW_011965212.1:0-5947 GCF_000949405.1 Vollenhovia emeryi
ATATGTTTGTTAATTCTAGTTCCGTTATTACGTCTAAAAGAGACAGTAAACAATTCTTCAGGTTGTAACCGTGGACTTTCGTGATATTTGCGCGGATAACTCGTGGCAGTCCAGGGTTCGGGCGGCAGGATTGGCAAACAAGCGTATACTCGGTTTGATTCTTGACTACACTTAGATTTATTTTATATATACTTATACCTAGGATTACAAGTGCTCTTAGACTAATCGCTTATATCTACTTATATCTACTTATATCTACGCATAGGCAGCTCGGGCTGCGGCTTCGTATCTCTATCTGTTTGGCGCGTTGCGCGTGACGTATATTGGCCGCGGGTATCGGCTCGGTGGCGGGGCGGTGTGCTCGGTACTCCGGCGCGGGTCCGTTCGGTATCGCGGCGCGAGTCGGTTGGCGGGCCTGTAGCGGCGCGAGCGTCGGTATCGGTACCGCGGCGGTTCGGTTGGCGGGACTGTAGCGTCGCGAGCGCGGTTGTCGATCGGAGCGGGGCTGTCACTCAGCACGTGGTCGCGGTCCCCTCAGCTCGGGGCATGGGATGCGAGGTTAGGTACGGTGCGGGGGAGCCGCTCAGCACGCGGCCGTGACTAGGAGTTTGTCCGCTCACCACGCGGACCGACGGGAGGTGCCACTCAACCCGTGGCTTAGGGGCAGTGCTCAGCGCGCACTAGGCTAGTGGTGTCGCCGACTCAACTCGTCGACGGGGAAGCGGTGTTGCTCAGCGCGCAACGTGGGGAACTCTTCCTGGCTCACTTCGCCGGGTCGAGCGGTGCTGTCAGCTCAACTCGCTGACGGGGAAAGAGTGCTCTGTCGGGTTTCCGAGGGCTTTTTATACGGTTGGCTCGTGGGCGCGGGAGTGAGTGCGGTGCGGGGTGAGACGGCGCGAGGTGGGGCGTAACAATTCGTTTATTGTTAACGGCTTGTGGCCCGGTGACTCGTTACAAGGTTGGTTGGCTCGATTAACGTATAAGAATTTAATTTTATGGGTAGAGAAATTAAAGTGTTTGCTTTAATGGTACGTATAGTAGCTCGTTCATATGTAAGATGTTCATACTTTGGCAATAGATTAGGATTATAATATAATTGCGCTCCTTGGTCAAAAGGCATACCGTTTAACTGAATAAATATAGCGTGAACTCCCTTTTGTTCTAAAAAATTATTACGAACTTCGATAATGTTAGGAGCTTGATTTACATTATATTCAATAGGACGATTTTCGTATGGCGTGGTCACATGAGTGAACATTTCCTCGTAATCGTGGTCAGAATCGGAGCTTAATTCGTCATCACTTGACATAGGAATTTCTTCAATTGTTAGTTCTGACGCAGGGTTAGACTTTTCTATATAATCATCGTGAGGAGAATTTAATGGCATATTCCTTTGATTTGCAGGATTCGTTATTGATGGGTTCGGAGGTTCTGGAGAGTTGGGTGTAGGTAAGGGAAGTGGCGGGGTAGTGATCCGTGATCTAGGAGAAAATAAAGATTCATCAGAATCATCACCGAAATCAATGGGGAAAATAAAATTTACTGGGGGATTTCTAGATAAGGCGTCGGCATTATTTAAAGTGCCTTTTTTATATTTTATCTCGTATTCATATTTCAGTAATTTAGTTCTCCATTTCCATAAACGCGAAGAAGGATCTTTAACCGAGTAACCATACCAACGGCTTATGGTCAGTAACAATAGTAAAAGGTTTACCATAGAGGTAAGGTCGGAAGTGACTTACACAATATATAATGGCTAAGCACTCCTTTTCAATGGTTGAGTAATTCTGTTCCGCCTTGTTTAAAACGCGTGAAGTATAGGCGATTGGTAAATCTTTCCCGATGAGGCCTTGACTTAGAATGCCGCCGATAGCATATCCAGATGCATCGGTCGTAAGAATAAAAGGTTTCGTGAAGTCGGGATATTGTAATACAGGATTGGAGCATAGGGCGGTTTTTAAAGTAATAAAAGCACTTTCTTGACTTGTAGACCAGTGAAATTCTTTATCTTTCTTCAGTAAATCAGTGAGTGGTTTAGCTGTCTTGGAGAAGTTTGGAATGAATCTTCGGTAGTATCCAGCGAGGCCTAAAAATTGTTTAATGTTCTTAGGGCTCCGGGGAACGGGAAAATCACTTACAGCCTTAATTTTCACGGGGTCTGGTTTGACGCCATGTGATCCAATAATGTGTCCCAAGTAACAGACTTCTTTACACAGGAATTTACACTTATCCGGTTGTAGCTTTAAGTTCGCTGAACGTATCTTTGTACTAATCGTTGGAATTTTATTTCGTGTTCCCTTAGTGATTTTGCGTATAATACAATGTCATCCATGTATATGAAGAGCTCGTTTCCCTGGAGTCCTGATAATACGTTATCCATTAATCTTTGAAAAGTAGCGGGCGCATTCTTCAGTCCGAATGGCATCCTCTTGAACTGGTAGTGTCCGTATGGCGTGGTGAAAGCGATTTGTGAGCATAGGAATCTGATGGAATCCTGATGCTAGATCTAACACGGAAAAGTATTTGGCGGATCCTAGCTGGTCCAGAATATCAATGATGTTGGGGAGCGGGTAGGCGTCGCCTATTGTTTTTTCGTTCAAATTCCTATAATCAATAACCATTCTCCATTTCTTATTCCCGTGGGAATCCGGTTTCTTTGGCACGATCCATACAATTTTATTAAATCTACACGAGGTACGATCACGTGATTTCCACCCGATCAAGCGTGCATCCGTTCCCTGAGCCTCTCACCGCTAAGTCCTCTCACCCTGCATCCACCAGCAGCGGTAACCAGCGAACTCGCCTCGCGGGATTCGCGAACATTTTTTGGTGAACTGTATGGTGATGTAGAGTAATCAATCAAGTTGTTAGCAAAGAGATCACTCACTTGCCTGTTAATCTCCTCGCGATGCACGGGAGGATATCTGTATTGTTTTGTAAAAACTGGACGCTCGTCCGTGGTAAGGATAGTGTGTTTAATGGAAGTAGTGGCGTCTAATCTTTCACCTGGGATGTGACACCTGTCAGCAGACTCGGCGACTAAAACTCGAATATTATTTGCTTCTTCTGTATTTAAATGTTCCAACTGCAATAAGTTTAAAATTTCCTCTGTACGATCTTTAGGTTCGTTAACATAATACAACTGATTATCAATTCCGGCAAGGGGACAATCTGAGCCTTCCAAGCGTTCTCGGACCTTGGCAATGCTCTTAAGGGGATTGCGGTCATGATCAACGTCGTCCTCAACGGCGTCACCACTGATGCTTAACTGACCTCCCGAGCATCCTCGGATCTCGGCGACGTCATCAAAGGGGGGGGGGGGGGTAAATACTAGACCTTGCTCAACTTTATCGTTAACGACGGGGGTATCTTCAATAACTTGACCATGCTCCACCTCATTCCCTCGGGCTTCAGTATTGCATGGGGACTCAATAAATTCATTGCAGTTCGTGGGGCATTCTCTGTCCTTCACCAAATTTTCCTCTGTCACGGTGTCAAATTCTTCCAGTTCTACTGACGGTATCAATACTTCCATTTTCTCCTCTGAAATATTAAAAATGGGTAGACAAGCTTTGCCATTCCTGTTTGTGACGATGGCTTCTCCTAAGTAGACTTTCGCAGACATACTACAGAGTGGGAGGTATCCTTCTCGTACCTCGGTGTTCAAAATGTTAACGTGGAAAGGTGTAACGGATCGTTCCGTCAAATAAACTCGTTCAATCTTCATAAAAGGTACAGCGATGTCATCATACGTCAAACATTTCTTCCTGTAGTTAATAATAGCTCTGTAATTTTTAAAGAAAGGCGTTCCTAAAATTCCGTCGTGCGGGAACGCAATTGAGTCTGATACTACATGAAACAGGAAACTTTTGTCCTAGAAAGTCAATTTCAATATCACCTTTGGTGAACACGGCACCAGGCGCGATGCCTTTTAGTTCAGCAACGTTATCGCGGTTAATCGTTGCGGATTCTTTAATAAAGCGTTCTTTTATTAGATTAAACTTTGATCCAGAGTCGACCATGAAAATACACTGGGTTTTCAGGTCGCTAGACTTTATCATTACGGATGGTAATTCGTTATCTGCCTCAGAAGTCTCTACATTGCTGAGGTTGTAGCTGGAAGAGGGATTGGTCTCGCGGATTCCTGTGTCTCTTGACGTCTCTCTATCTGTACGTTCCGCGGGACGTCGTTCAACGGAACGCGCGCGGAGTTTTCCGACTGTTGATTAGTTTCGAAACGAGGGGTATGTCCTGCGGCAGTATACATTGCGTATTTTTGACACTGATTTTTAAAATGTCCGGGGGCTTTACAATAATAGCACACCTTAGTGGTAGGGAAGTTTGGTCCTGGCTGACCGGGAATCAAAGGTTTGATAAATGGACGCGAGGTCCTCCCGGAGATATCGCGGGGCGAGGGGGTCGTAGGATAGTATACTGGGGATCAGCACGGGCAGGAGGATTTACGACAAGAGGACGTTTACGTGCTCTTTCGGCTTTTATGGTTTTTGAAAGTTGGATCGCAGTCTCTATTGATTCTTCCAAGGTGTCGCAGTTTTCTATTTTGACTCTGATAAGTAATTCGGATGGCAGACCATTTATAAAGCTATTCATAACTGTATCCTCTATTTCCTTCTTTTTATTTGAGTCAATATACCCGAGACTATCGGTTTCTCCATCTATGATGGCGGTACGTAGTTCTTGCACGCGCGCGACGTAGTCGAAAATATTTTCGTTATTTTTCGTGAACACATTGGCCAATTCACCGCGGTATTGGTCGACAGATTTATTGGGGCCAAAAATTCTCTTTAACCATCTTGTTAATTCGAGGACACTCAGAGGTAGGGTGCCCTCGATAGCCGAGTATGCATGGCCTTGTAACTTATTAATGATGAGCTGAACAAGATGGTATTCCTGATATTGAGGGATGAGCTCAAATGCTCTTTCGCAGATTTTTGAAAAATGGTACACGGGCATGTTATGCCCATCGAATTTCGGGATTGTGTCTATCGCGTCGCGGAGACGCGGGGACGCGTGTTCAAGCGAATCTTCAGAACAATTATCGCGAGGAGCACGAGGTGGCTTATGAGAGGGACCTGAGGTTTGAGGGATTTGCTGGATAGCTACTTTCTGGCTTAAATCCGTAACTTATTCCTGAACTGTGTTTAAGACATTTAGCTGTGCCATAATTTGCTGTAGTGTTTCATCAACTTGAGCGTTGCCTTGGCTTTCTATTTCTTGCTGTCTTAGAGTATTCGTCCGTTCTTGCAATCTACGCTCCCTGTCTTCAATATTTCTTAGCATTACTTCTATCTCTTCCGCGGTATAAGTTTTGCCTTGTCGTGTATTAGGCATTTCGATTTAAATGACTTGTCAAAATTCCTAGAATATTATTTATAATTATTTATCAATTACTCTTGACACCCAATAATTTCCTTTTGGCGTTATCCCACCGGTCTCTTTTATAATTATTTGTCGATCACTCTAAACACGCAATAATTCCTTATTGGCAAATCCCACCAAGTTATTTATAATCGTTCGTTGATCACCCTCAACTACAATAATCTCCTTTTTGGCAAATCCCACCGCTGCCACCAAAAAAGTTTTATGCTACGAATTAGGCTCTCTATTTATGATTTCAGGCAACTTGCATACACCGGCTATACCTGGGGAAGTCGCCGAGAGCTTTGGAGAAATTATTGAATGCAGTCGAGTGATCAATCAAATAAGAATCAAACTAAAATCAAGTAAAAATCAAATTAAGATCAAATTAAATCAACTTAACTCTTATTAAATCCAACAAAATCTTACTTACTCCAGCTAAATCTTGATTGTTTCAACTTAAATATTTATTAAATCGAACTAACTTACTTGAGTTAACTCAAATTCTTATTAAAGATACGAAAACCTTGGTTAAAATATAATAAAATGCTTCTATGAATTATAGGGT
>NW_011965213.1:0-5947 GCF_000949405.1 Vollenhovia emeryi
AGAGGATACACACGAGGCCGTAGGGAAACCTCCCGGGGTCGCACTAAAACGCTTTTTTTTTGCTTGTCCGCTTACCCGAACAATTTTATTTTTTTTGTATCGCGCCCATCGATCGCTGCCTAGCCGACCTGACCATCAAGGGGACCAGCCGACGGCAGAGCCGAGAGGCGGGCGCGGGGCGAGAGAGAGAGAGAGAGAGAGAGAGAGAGAGAGGAGAGAGAGAGAGAGAGACATTGTAAAAAAGACTTTATCACCTGGAAGACAATATTTTAATATACCCATATTGCTTCGCAACAATTAGCGACAAAAATATTAAGTTTAATATTAAACTGTGTAATCGAGATGAAAACCGCCGAGTAACCTAAGCGACTGAGATACCTGAGATACTCTAACAGATTGATTGACAAAAGAAAATCAGTTGCTATGGTAACTCTTGTCCGCTTTAAATGTATGTATATGACATATATATTATACAATATCCGTTATAATGCAGTATAACCATTACGGTCCTACTTATATAAAGGATTTTATATAATGAATAAAGTGTCATATTAAGAATTCCACCAGTCATGCCTAAATCAAACGGACATGTGAGAAATCCGTTTTAATATTGAATATCCGTTATAAAATATAACGGAAATATAATTGTCCTTTATACAGCTAAAACGGATATGTTTTGCAGTGCAGGATCGCGCGCATAATTCCGTGCCATTCGTATGGCAATTCGAGGGACAATGCGACGCACGTCTGACTACCGCGCGGCTCGCCGCTCGTCTGATTTGAATCACCGCGCGCCGCAGTGACGTCACGTCTCGAGCCGCCGCGCGCCGCAGCGACGTCACTCCTCGAGCCGCCGCGCGCCGCAGCGATCGTCACTTGTTTGCCTCGAGCCGCCGCGACCGCTACTACGCACCGAGGTCAACGAACTTTCTGTGCGCCGCAATATCGTTCGGGCCGCCGCGCCGGTACGTACGCTACGCCCCGTAGGCGATGTGTGCGCGATTATTCTCCGCGAAATTAATCGACGCCGCGGCGAGCCGTGCACTTGGAGATACGAGAAGCGGATACGTCGAATCGCCGCCTACCGTTCGCGCTCGCCTATTCCTTCGATGTAATTTGAGTACGGGAGAGCCGCGAGTGTGTCGATTGTCCATCGGTAAAAGACGTGTGAGTTTACGCGCTCGTTCGAGATACACTGCGCGAGTGATATTACAGTGGATACTGAAGTCGCGTCGCTGACTCGACTCGCGTGGTGTCGCGCAAGGGGAAGGGAGGGTCGCCGGGTACCGGCGCCATGTTGGTTCGTTCGAGAAGCATCGCCAAGTGCCGCGGACCGCGCAGCGGACCGGTCTCCCGGTCGTCGCGACGGCTTTTCGCGACGGTGGTGAGTGACGCTGATCAAGTTGGGCGATCGCGGCGTAGATTATTTGACACTCAGGCCTCGGCGATCCACCGTGACGCGTGAATCTCGCGCGAAACCCCCGGCCGGGATCCTTGTCGCAGCCGGATCCTCGCGACGCCACCGGGCGCCCGAGCTTCAATTTTACCCCGCGTCTCCTCGCGCGCGTAGCAATACCCGAGTTTTCCGCGCGCGACGCGCAGCGAGTCAAGTGCTCTGGCGCGAGATCGCCCCGTTGTTGAACGCGAGCGTTCGGTCGCGAGACGCGTCGAGCCTCGCGTATCTCCCCCGAGTTCTTCTCGCCGGAACGTTCCCGCCGTTTCGCGCGACGTCATCGTGGCGGCTCGTATTCCCGCGCGCGAATGCGTCTTTTTTTCCCCCCTCGTTCTCGTTACGAGCTCGCGTCGGTTAACGCCGGGAGTGCCGTGTCGCGCGTTACTTGGACATAATCGACGACTTTTTCGCGAGGGCCGCGTTGTGCCGCGTTCCCAGTGAGAAATGATTCGTCGATCGACGTCGAAATGATGTCGAATCGATGCCAATTCGACGGTGTCGATGTCGATTCGACGTCGTTTCGACGTCGATCGACGAATCATTTCTCACTGGGTTGTGCCGCGTTGTGCCGCGTTGTGCTGCGTTGTGCCATTTGCCAGTGCGAAACGGAGGAGTCTGAGAGGAAGTGGCGGCCTGGGAGGCATCGGGCGACAGCGGAGCAACCCTCTGGTGAGTACAATTATTTATGCATTTTTCTCGCGTTAGGCTGATGGCAGCTGGAACAATCCGTAAACGCTTAAGACTGTCTCAGTCGTAGACGTAGGGCAAAGCAGAGAGAAACGTAAGTCGTGAAAGGCGACTTGTATACGACTTACGTTTCTCTCTGCTTTGCCCTACGTCTACGACTGAGACAGTCTTAAGCGTTTACGGATTGTTCTCTGCCGTCAGCCTCAACTTGATTCCGCGGATCGCTGTTGTTCTCGCCTTTCCGTCTGTTCGACTCGAACGATTCGCACGAGCATTCGTCAAATCTTGTTTCATGGAAAAGGTTCGCGTAAATAATGTGCTGAAACGGGCCGCGTAGATCTGAATATAAAATTTACGACACGATCCTGCCGTTTCTATTATCGTTAAACATACCTCGGACTAAATCTTGTAAACATTTTTTTAACATGAATTGTGTGTTACAGGTCAGCGCAACGTAGCTAACTCCGCTGCTGCGCATCGGACCGGTAAGTTATGAGTTTTTTTAACCAAGGTAACGAATTTACATCCTGTAGATCGTAGATCATAGACTGTAGAACGTAGAACGTAGGTAAATTCGTTACCGGAAGATGGATAGATTGTAACATAAATTCATATTTTATTTGATACACGGTCGGGGACCTTTGACAGTCAACGGGTTCTCTAATTTTTTTTTCGCATTCGTTTAATCCCACGGAGCTCTACGAATCAAAGTGTACTGAGCTTAGTTTTTATGTTGAGAATTGCCGGAACATCGCGGAAATTACGCGAATAGGACAAATGATTTATTGACGTATTCGTCGAGCGCACTTGTAATCTATCCATTTTTTATCCATCATATATTGGCATGTAAAGTAAAACAATGCATATGACGTGAGATTCCAAATGTTTTATCGAGAGCGCGGAAACATTTCAAATTATTATACATTGTTGGCAGTCGAGGATTACCTATAATATCCAAATGCAATATCATTCCCTATCATTTCGTTAAAGCCGAGAAAGTTCTTTAATTCTGGACCTCACGTCATTTATTCGATATATTTCGCGACACTTTCAAGATGCGTGTCGCATGAGCACATGCGCGATCACACGCATCCTCATCCGCGATCGGTTTTCGCGTTCGTGTTTCGCGATCGGCTTTTAAAAACGTTTCCATGACACTAGTACTTTTTTATTTCGTCCGTATTAGAAATGTTCATTTATCGCGGAATATGATTAAAATCAATAAAACGCGAAGTAAACTGCTTTCCGTGTATAGACTTGAGTTTCGCATTCAAAGATCGCGTCGCGAAGAGACGGTCAATACTCTTCGAGTAAATACAACGGGCAGAAATATGTTTAATTAGCTTTGTGCAGTAAATTTTTTCGAATTAAAATTTTTTCTTAATTAACTTCTCGTCGTGTATTTTTCGATACGATCGTCGCTCGCATATAAATAATTGAAATCGTACGTAATATTTGTCGGTTACGATAACAAACCGACTATGGAAGGATGAGTTTCCTTCCTTCCTGATCTCTGGTCAAAATGACCAGATTGTATGGCCAGGGTCGACGAAAGGTAGGTCCAACCTGGCCCAACGATATGATAAGTGGTCAATATAGATCACTTTGATGGAGTATGTTATAATTGATGCTGTATGAAATAATTGTTGATTTCTTCTTATTTGCCGGATTTCGGGTGGGTTATATTCTTATCTTTTTCACATATTCTCGCATATATGTGCGAGATTAAAAAGAACACTATTAAATCCATATTAAATATCACGCGCGTGTAACCCCAAATCGGGCCTCTTATAAATCGCGTGGCGGTTTCAATGAAAGACTTGTAGGTTTATTAAGAAAAAGTTGAAACGCGGGTAGGTAGGAAAATTGATACAGCGAAAAACACGGGCAAATCTCGTACAAATTTGCACGCGTAAGAGAAGCGAAATTTGCGCGTAAAAATATTATAGTTATCTGGGAGAACCTTAGAAGAATAACTGACTTGTAATTTCCAGAAAATATTTTTAAAATATTCGTCTATTCACGAGATAGTAACACTTTTATTGTACAATTATTAATAATTGTACAGTAACAGTGTTACCATCTCGTTTACATATGTTTCTTCTTCACCAACGTTACCTTCGTATACATATTTAAGACTTGAGACACGAGACAGTTATTGTGTATTATAATATTTTCAGACAAAGACTTAAAATATAAAACATTGTCTTAAGAGTAGAGAAACAGCCATTCTACACTGTAAAAGAATTACATGTGAAATTACAATTATTATAGTGGGTAATATTGGGACCATTAAAGGTGTATATTTACATACGTCAGTAAATTTACACCTTGCAGGTGAAATTATTACCTTACATAATAAATAAACTGCTTGCTTTTAATTACGTAAATTTTACAATTTTTGTAATTTGTCATCATGTATAAATAAGTATTTACACAACAAAGAGTAAAATTTTTTTTTAGTACATAATTAAGTACATAAAATATATTTCGGCTATTAATAGTGTAATCGTTACACTTATTATGTATGTAATTTTACATACTTTCTTTACAGTGTACTTTGCAAGATCTTAACTCGACTACGATTGCAGTTCACGCATAAATCGATTTTGACTTTCGTCAAAATATGCAATCGTGAATCTATCAATTTAGGTAAGGAAGTTTACGGCAACAATGGGTATACTGCACGGGTGTTATTTTTTTATATTAGGTTCTAGCGTATATATTTTAACCAATTCCCAATAACAAATGATCGACACACAGACATAATTAATATATGTATATCATATATGAGTGACGTTATTTTATACTTCAACTCACTGTCTAATACGATTAAATGGCACATCTCTAATATTATCCTATACGTCAGTGTACCGCTTTTTTCCGACTGAGTGTATATGGATAATATAAAATAAATTTATAATACATAATAACAATAACGTATAGGACAATAGTAGAGATGTGCCATTTAATCGTATTAGACAGTGAGTTAAAGTATGGAATAGTGTCACCCATATATGACATACATATATTAATTCGTTCGAGTATATTAGTTCGAGTCTGCATACAATTGTTGTCGACCCTTATTTAAAGCCTTTTCAGATTTTTTCTTTAGTTTTTCATGTGTTTCTGGTCCACATTTGACTACTTTCTCGAGTGACTTACAAGCCAATTTGTTCATATACTCTCGTACGAATCGTAACTTCATGGCATAGCGAAATATAAAGCTGAAATTATAGAAAGAAATCATTATAATTATTACTAGGTACAAATTTTTAAATAAGATAAGCAATAAAAATATAGTAAAATTTCCTATTGCCCTTTAATTCTTTCACTTTAATGGTCCTATAAATTGGACTCAGTAGTTTATCTCATTATTTTTATGCCGGTGAAGTTGGCATATCATTTCCCAGCAGATCACAAATAAAATGGAGTTCTTATCGCATGCAGTCGAGTTCTGTAGTTCTTGATACTTTTTAATAATAGTTCTGTTGATTTAAACCAAAAAACAGTCGATCGAAAAAATGATCTGCTAACTTCCCGTAGCAGATCATTTTCTAGCAGATCAAAAATAAAATGGAGTTCTTGTCGCATGCAGTCGAGTTCTATAGTTCCTGATACTTTTTAATAATAGTTCTGGCGATTTAAACCAAAAAACAGCCGATAGAAAAAAAGATGTATTTATCATAACACTAAGACGCTGACGGATCTTCGATAGTTCTACGGGTTCTAAACTGTTTCTCGTCTAGTTCTGAACACATTTATTCATTTTTCAAAGAATTTTAGGCAGTGGCAAGTCTCTGTTAC
>NW_011965214.1:0-5952 GCF_000949405.1 Vollenhovia emeryi
GAAACTCAACGTATTTCATTTTGTTTAACCTAAATAAATCTTTTTCTGGGTGCAACTTCTCGCAAAACTGTACGGTGAAAATACTTGGAAGATATTGATCAGACATGAAGATGATGCTTTTCTCGTCCGATAAGATTTAAAAATTAGACGTACAGAGATTTACTTGCAGATGGGAAATGTCGTGTCATTAATACTTATTATTGCTGTAATCATGGCTCTTGACATTTTCTCTAGCTTATAGCATGCAAGAGCTCGCAAAATGTTCTCCGGAGACAGAAATTTAAGTACGTATAAACGCCGGGGATTCGGAGGGTTTTACTTGACTCGGGCGTAGATACATTCTTACAGAGAAGGTCGTAAATGCGAACGAGAAAATTTACAGAGCGCGAAGAAGCATTGCGTGTTTTTGCGCGGTAGCTGTTGAACTTTGACACCTTAAACGTTATTGCACCTCGTAGATGGGCTCGTCGCTTTAACGATCTCTTCGGGAAAGCTTTATTGCGAGCTTGCAACGGCAGCATGCGCTAGAACTACAACGCGAGGCCGTTACGGTCGCGTTCATTAGTTAATTCGTGCGATAAATCGGTATGATCTCGCGTCTCTCGGCGGCTGGAAAAAAAAGATTGATGGAAGAATGGCAATAAATTACTGTCATCCTCCGTCCTGGAGGCTTTTACGACGAGGCGAGAGCAATTGAGGAGCTCTCTGGAAGAACAGCTTAATATCAGTTAGGTCGTTTTCCACTTCTCTAAAGTGTTTCTGATTTACTGCAGTTTCTATGATTACGCTCGTATAAAATATTTCTCATATTTATGAGAAAAGAATTGGATTCTACGTTCGGAGAGACATAAAGATAAAAGGATGGAGAAATTGATACTGAGACTGTAATTACGTTAAAATTACCGCGATACGTCGTACATAATTGTTTTTATATTTAATCGGTGTCGAAACAGAGATCGAAAGCGATGAATTCTTGTGAGAAATTAAACGATGAAATATTGTCGGAGCTAATGAATTTGAGATCACGGTTACGTCTCGTTTCTCACACGTACCGTACATCCGTTTAAAAAGGTCCAGCGAAAAATTCGCGGTATCAGCGGCTTGTTAGCTGAGCTCGCGATAGAAGTGTAGTAGGATTTCCGCGGGAAGTATAAGATAAATAACCCTGGTGCAACAAGTAAAAACGTCACCGTATCGAACGATTCCTAGTTGTCGGCCGACGAGATACCCGGAGTTGTCCTCGGACCGGCAGAAGGCCACGATTGATTATTCCAGCGTATCATACCGTGCCCTTTTTGTCGTCCGGCAAAACGGGGGCGTTCGATTAAAAATCAACGGCAGAGGCAAAACGCGGCCATAATTTTATTTGTTGGCCGATAAAATTTATCTATTTAATTCCACATTTGGCGACACTTGGAAGTTTTTTTAGAAACGTAAAACCTTTCTCAGTAACTTTTCAATCTTACTTTAAATATTCTGTCTTCCCGAGTCGAAATTTTGTTGAACGGCCCTATGTTGAACCTTTAATTCTATTATACAGTAAGACCTAAGACAGTAAAAGAGGTCGAACTGCAAGTACAAAATTAACTCCTACTTTAAAACTGATAGTGTTGGGAATTTCTGCTTTTGCCAATTTAGCATTAAAGTAGGTAGGCCCTTAAAATAAAAAATTATTTAGACACTAACATTCTGCCTCGGCTCTTACTCCTTCATTCCTTCGTACTTGTGCTTTCGCGTTAGAGCCCCCTTAATTTTATTAATCGTTTAAACATTGGACTCGAAATAAAGATTCTAAAAACAAAACTAAAATCCAGTCTAAACAGACGGAACAAGTAGAGTTTTTACTCTCCACGCCCGAAGTTTCTTACGCGAAGTCTCTCGAAGTGCAAACTCGATAGTTTACGACTTGAAAAGTCATCTCGGCATTTTTGCCGGGAAGAAATCTATTTATGGGACACCTATGCACTTCCACGTACATTATTTACTTGATACTGCTATAGGGTTAAATATCGCGACCCGAAATACGATAGTTCCCAACGTCTGATTTATTCGAATCGAAAGCGCGCCGTTAATTTAACGCGGAGCGGTGCTCGCGGTCTCGTTCCTTGCGCCTAGCTACACGCGGCGCACACAGACGCGGGTGTTGCGCTGCCGGTGCATATATCTCATTTGAATATGCGTACACGCAACTCGCCGCCGCGCGATACACGCCGGCTCCGGGTTTGCTAATGAACTGCATTATTTCCGATATATAGTCGCCGTGGATTTGCATTAACACGGCTTTTATTGCAACTAATTAAAACGGTTTTTAGGATCCCGCGCGATCGTACCCGACTTGTTCTCGCTCTCCCGCGATCGAGACATCGCCGCCGCGATCTTAAGCCTGACAAATGCGGATGGCTCCGTGTTTAAAGACCGCGAGTAATTTCTATCGATGCCTCGCCGTGAGATATTACACGAATATTACTCAACGCGTTGTGGAAGCTCGCTCGCGCGGCTCGAATTTCACGTTCTGGAACGCAGTCTGTAAATTGTGCCTATCTAGCGCCTCTCGCTGGAATTACAAACCTGTATCGTTTAATTATGACTAGGTAAATTCTAGTAGAGGTTACCTGTCGTCTATGTCATTCTTATCTGATAGCACGGCGCGTCTTAGGTTTATTACCCTTTCTTTCAGGCGGGATACATCGCCAGACGAACTAAGTGGAAGACGAAGCTATAATCCTTGGCGTTACACGCGTTTGCAAATCGACGAAACTTATTACGTTGACTAAACCGGATTTGTCTTTCTACATCATTGTACTTCAAAGAAATGTTTCTAATATCTTTTTTTTTTAACGTGTACCTTTTTCCTGCACTTATTATGTCCGATTAAATATAATCGAATAATCCAGTTACGTAATAACATGCGGATATGTCCGATTAAATTGTATATCCGATGAAAAGTGTGATCGGCTTTTCAATCAAATTTCATCGGATGTATCCGTAATTTAATCGGAAAAATTAAACATCGGACTATTCAATTGGTTTGTCCGATGAAAATTTTTCAA
Source organism: Vollenhovia emeryi (assembly GCF_000949405.1). Classification (NCBI taxonomy): domain Eukaryota; kingdom Metazoa; phylum Arthropoda; class Insecta; order Hymenoptera; family Formicidae; genus Vollenhovia; species Vollenhovia emeryi. Next base: position 3,051 of record NW_011965214.1, read on the forward strand.
GTCGAAAGATCTTTTGCGAAAATGTATTTCGGGCTGTAATTGAGATATTTGATAAAACAACATTGATAAATAGGTCAAAATTGCAGAAATCCTTTTCAATATCAATACGAAAGAATTGTTGAAAAATCCGCGTGACTCCTAAAAGCCGTTCACTTAATCGCAGGGACAATACGTCGTCGGCGCTTTTTACCGCGCTTTATTACGTACAAATCGACTGCCGATGAAGCGCTAATGACTCACGCGCGTAACCGGTGCGAAAAACGCGCGCCGCACGAGCATGTCGCGCGCCCCTGTAGGAGAGCGCGGTTGATTTACGAGAAGCCAAGCCGATAATTAGAGGCTAACGGTGCTTGTCGCCGGCGGACCTCTTTTTCGCCGTCGAGCCTTGAACGTGTCACGGCTATCGCGGCGCCTCTTGACGCGAGAATAGCACATCGGTACCGCGATACAAATCGGCGTGAATCGGCGCGAATGATAAGCACGCAGAGAGGTGTATTTACACAGATTATTGGGCGGCGATCTAGAGGAATGAAAGTATCACGAATGCTATTTCTTCTGTTGTCTTTTGAAGCCAAAAACCCGCATGTGTATAGGAAAAGAATTAGAAACTTGCACATGGCTTTCTCATAGAAAAAGCTTTGTACGCGAATTAAAATTCTGTCGGAAGCAGTTTCCAATCTGCATCTTAGCTTACGAAGCTTTCTTTTTTTAATTAATTAACGCAGAAAATTTATTGCAAAAAATTACCTCAGCCAGGGTTTGAACCTAGACTTCCCTACACTCTAGGCGGGCGTGTCATCAATTCGACTACTGAGGCATGTGTGTGTTATATATAATATAATATAATAATATTAAGTTAATATAATGATATTAAGTTGTTGTTTCTCTATGAGGGAACCAAAATAAAAAAAACAACCTAATGTAATGAGGAAACAATGTGCAAATTTCCAATTTGCACCTTTAAAATTAAATAAACAACTTGTTCTTTTCTTAATAATCATATTGCGTGGACTGTCAGATCGCTTTCAGCGATGACAAGAGGGAAAAAGAGCCGATAAAAATTCGATTGTGTAACTTAACATTTCTCTTCAATTATTTAATTTATCTCGAGAACGGCGCTAACATATATCTATTTAATTCCACATTTGGCGGCACTTGGAATTTTTTCGGAAACGTGAAATCTTCCTCGGCAACTTTTAATCTCGTTTCAAGTTTCAATATTCAATGTTCTGTTTTAAATATTTGATTTCAAATAGAAATTCTAAAAATGAAACTAAACTCCAGTCTAAATAGAAAGGCGAGGCTGAGGAGGAAGGACAGGGGGGGTTGGGGACAAGTTGAAATATACACCGAGAAGTATACAAATCGCAGCGTTGTAAATCCCTGTACGCAGACAGTGCATATGGCACTTCCGGCAAATCGTATCGTTGCAAGTATGCCGCGAATTTGTCGATCGTCGTCGATCGCGGCCAGACGCGACGACGACGTCGCGTTCCCCCGCTGACAATGATTAATTTCTCGGCGATCTTCGGGTGCGATACGCGGCGACCGGGCGACTCCGTTACTCGGCCGCGAGGCAAGGGAGCGTAAAATCGCTCTCGGTTGCCGAACTCGCGTCAAACTTAATCGATCATCGGGAAGCGTTGCACTATGCGCGCGGCGACCGGTCGAATCGCCGGGAGAAAGTCGAGACGAAATTCCTCTTACCGGCTTTTGAAGCGGAAAAGAAAGAACGGAACGTGGCCTCTCTCGGGTCACTCGATAGATTCCGGTATTCGAGATTGGATTATGGAAATTCGCAGATAAAAGCTCGTAAATCCAGTGTTAACGCGTTAACGCTTCGTTGAAATTACCCCCTTGCCGATAGACTCGTATCTTACCTCCGGTTAAGTTCTCAGGACTACAGTGATTTACGGCCGTGTGTAATAATATTTTAACTTTCGCCGTTTGGATGGAAGAAGCCGAGAAGTTCTTTCGTCGATTCCAAGCTCGGGGTCGGTCGTTTTAGCAGGACGTGAATTCGCGGCGCGCGACGGATCTTCGGCCGTTTATCTTTAACGCACAGAGTCTTTATCGACGGGAAGATATTGAATGCAATAACTGTAACCGGAAGGATTCACGCGAAACCGATTGGTACACCCAGAAAAAAGATTTAGTTAGGTTAAATTAAACAAATGAGACGCGTTGAAGTTATATTTCTTTGATTTTACTAAATTTTTATTGACTCCTACTAAAAGCGTTTGCTAGATTTGAAGAAATAGATATGAATGTAAATAGAAATAATTCCTTTATGAAATTCCGGTCTCAAAGAAATAATTTCTTTGAAATTAAACAAGGGTCTAATGAGGTGAAAATTCAAACAAATTTGTTTGAGCTAAAGCTCATCTTGAAATAATTTTACTCCGTTACACTGACGCGAAAATAGATACGGTGTTCCCTAGGATTAGCAAGCATCCGAGGCGAGAAATTGCCTCGAAAGAAACTCGCGTTTTTCTTGAGCGCGATTGGTCCTCGCTGCGAAGGGTAAGGAATTTCTCTCTCGGAAATCGTGTCGCGCCGCATGGCATGGGGTTAAATCGTTTGCGAAAACCGGTTCGCGCAACAATAATAATTAGCTTATGCGGACTCGCGCATAATCACCGTCTTTACACCCATAATAATACTTTTGCCGCGTATCCGCCAAGTCCTAATTACTATCGCGACGATAACGACCGAAACTCTTCGGGCTGAGGGCCGAGCTGTAATTTGCCTTCGCTTCGTGGATTGTATTATGCATCGCGTACATGTAACGCAGCTCTCTTTTCGCGAGCTAAAGGGAAGAGAGGGGAGAGAGAGAGAGAGAGAGAGAGAGAGAGAGAGAGAGAGAGAGAGAGAGAGAGAGAGAGAGAGAGAGAGAGAGAGA
>NW_011965215.1:0-5959 GCF_000949405.1 Vollenhovia emeryi
ATCATCTTCGCACGCGTAAACCCGCGTTATAAACGGCTCCTCGCCGAAGTGTAAATACTCATTTATCTGTGTCTAAATAAATCCATTGTTTCGACAAACTATCGTAATTATTGTCGTGCCCTGACTCTGCCGCGAACTCCTGCCCGGCGAGCGAAGTCCGGTTCGCAAATTAACACCAACGGAGGGTCGTTTCAACCCTATACACTGGTACATGTGTAGTATACATTACGTACACATATGTTGTAGTAGTACCTGTGAACCATATTATACTTGCAAATATAGCACTTTAGTATAAAGTAAATAAGCGTGTCATCTTTTCCTTATCGCCTTTCCTCATCCTCCCTCGGATTATCTTTGCGGTTGCGTCTGTCGCTTAGCTTCCGCGTGCGCATCATTATCGTCATCAACGTCATCACCATAGTCGAATGTAATTGTCGTGCTGTAACGTCGTGCGAAAACATAAAACAAACGTGACATTCACTGGATTACACGTTTGAGGTAAACAGGTGTTGTTTTCTCCACTGCGATACTTTCACGTCGATCCGCTTAACGTAGACTTAGCAACCTCCCTTTTCTCCCAGCCCTACCGTACACACATACAGCGATGAAACCTTCGACGGAGAGCGACGGACCGATGGACGGAGCGCGCCCGCAGGATCATGAGAATCGTTATCACTTACTCCTGCGGTGTAGCTGTTTCAAGCAATCGGTTGGCGGAGCGATCTACGTATCACGGGTATACCCGTGGCAGAAGATGTGCGAGGAGTGTTACCTTGCACGGTCATTTGTAGGGGTAACTCCTTACGTCAGAAAAACTGAATACCACTCAATTACCTCGCGACTCTACAGACTACAGTGGGATACCAAAATGTGTTGTGTACGCTGCAAACGGGAAGTGGTTCACGTGCAAAGGGCGATACACTGTAGACAGTGTATAGAGGAGTTTTTAGAGAGTGAGGACAACGTGGTAATAAGAGATAACGTCAATATGAACTATGAAACGGATACGATAAAACGGTATTAAACTCTCTAATTACTCCTCCATACATACTGTCTCGCTATATTCTTACACCAGCCTTTATTCAACTATTGTACTTTACCAGTTTACAAATATATGTTACACGTGAAAAGGCATATTAATCGTATTAATGTTTACTTGCACACTCCGTCTCCTGTCTCTCTATCTCTCTATCTCTTGTGCTTGGTCTCTATTTTGCATCCCCACACTCTGCGTCTGTGCGTTCATTTCGGCAGACGTCCTATTTTCTTTTTGTTTCAGCTCCTCGTATATCTCCTTCAATTTGTTCGCGTAATCGTCCACGGGAGTGGACATATCCTGTATGAAGCTCCGAATGTCTCTTCTGTAACCAACACAGTGTAGTATGTATGTGACATGTACCATGCATGTACCTTACAATCCTATATACTTACAATGTACCTATCGATTTCTCGTGCACGTGTAAATGAACGTTCATCGTTACAAACGATGGAAGATTCTTCTTCAGGTTGTCCAGATCCATATACATATTTCGCACGATCGTCGCTAGAGTCTCCAATATTTTTCCGAATTCATTCACTTCACGGCGAACGGTGTCAGTTATCACCATCAAACCATACAGTTGCTCCATCTTTTTTACAAACACTTCGCACATGCGTGCAACGTCGCGAGCAAGAAAAATCTTAAACGAAATCTCGGGCACCTAACAATGAATTTATACCGTTCGACTCAAGATGTGCGACGGACGACTCATCGCACGGATATTGCGTAAACGTATCGAATCGGGACAATGGCTGCGACGGGCGACTTGTGTGTCGTAGACAGAGCGGAGACGTACCGATATGCAAATTGACAGAAAAAAATTTCCGGCGATTAATACTCTTACTCATAAATCTCGTATGCCTGACACTAATAACTCTCATCCGTTCCAATCGAGGGAGAGAGAGAGATGTTTGGGGGCGATAATTGACCGCAGACGGACGACTAATCGCCAGAATATTGCGTAAAACGTCTACAAATCCGGAAAAGGTGCGGCATGGGTGCAGCGATGAATAATACTCCTAATAGGTAATACATGTCGTATGTCTGACAATAAATTTATACCGTTCACATGGACGGATGTTTGGGGGCGATAACGTACGACTAAATCGGGAAAAGGTGCGGCGATGAATAATACTCCTAATAGGTAATACATGTCGTATGTCCGACAATAAATTTATACCGTTCACATGGACGGATGTTTGGGGGCGATAATTGACCGTAGACGTACACTAATTGCAAGGATATTGCGTAACCGCCTACAAATTGGTAAACTTGAGGCGATGAGTACCTATTTCATCATATTAGACAGACAGACAGACACCTATGTAATAGCAAGAGTCTCACAGGCGTCGAAGAAGTGAATAAAAGTGCGAACGAGCGGCGTTGGTCGCATTATACATCGATCGCGATCGACCGAGCATCATGTCCAACGTACAGGTTCGTAGCGGCGATGTAAGACCTAGTTTGTTGTACAAGGGTTAATTCGTATGCGTTACGAACAGGAAACACAACTGCTAGATGATGATGATGGGTTCGCGGAGATCATAGTGCCGGATATTGACGACAACTACACAGAGTCGTCATTCATCACCTTATTCGACCTTATGAACGAGGTGTGGGATTCGTCCTTTTCGGCGACTCGGAATGTACGACTGCTAATCGCAATGATATCGAGTTACATGACGAATTGTGGAAAGACACACAAAAACACGCAACGTATGCGGGAGGGGAACGCGATGAAACACTCTGATGGATGTGTACAGCTTGTTGATTACGAAAGGTCCAATGAATACGACGTGTCCTACGCTGGAAATGCAACTATTTCTCCGAAACACCGCTCCGAAGGAGTTGCACGCTCGGCTCATGAAAGGTGTAATGACCGAGACTTCGCATCGTGCATGGATCAACGATTATCGGCGGTACGTGGCAAACGTGTCAGCGGATCCCGTAGCCGCAGCATTGGATGCGAATGAAGCGTGCGAGCACGACCCTGCCTCGAACTCGCCGTTCGAGTCGGTCGCGAATCACGGTGTGGAGTCGATACCGCAAAATATCACGAGGCTGTGCAACGGCAAATTGCATATCATGAGAACACCGGGAGAGGTGGATACTCACTTGGTTCGTATACAGATATACAACGTCGAGAATATCAAAGCTGTGGATAAGCGTAATTGGTGGAGACGCGCCAAGCTGCGAGGGCAATTTTTGTATTCTGCGTCAACCATGAATACCAAACATCGAATGATGCAACAGTTGATCACTGCTGTGACGAACGATCTACTACGTATTGACGGAGTCGTGAGAGAGACACGCGATCTGTTTATTACCGAAGATGCGCAGCTGGAGCGTAAAAGAAAGCGTACCGCAACCGCAACCGCAGGCCCGAGCTGCATGACACACTCGTAATGTGTATGTATATCCTATCACTTTGACTAACCGCACACTATATCTATATACGTAACGTGTCTCGCACTTCTTTTGTCGGTTATATATCTTTACTATGTACCGAGAAATAAAGTATACGATATTGCGTTCTTTCGCAGTACCCCTATTTATATTTGGACGAGGTGAATAAATAAACAAGACGGGTACAATCGAGTATGTGTGTGTGTTAGTTTTTTATTTTCCTTTAACATAAATCCTTAATAGTAATCGTCGTTGTCGTTAGTGAGTATATTGCTCGGTCGCGCTATTCGATAGATGAAAGATACTTAATAGTAATCGTCGTCGTCGTCGTCGTCGTTAGTGAGTATATTGCTCGGTCGCGCTATTCGATAGAGAAGATCGCGCAATTGTTTCAACAGGTCGTATCGCGGGCAAATAATGTTGACGATTCGCAGATCGAACGTACCCGCCGTTAGTACAGTTTTCTTAAACTCGTTGAATTTGTAAAATTGTCGTCGGGTCGTGAAATACAGATTGCCGTCGATGTATCTGAAGATTGACGTCACTCCATTCGGTATACCTGGAAAGATGGACTCGATGGTGTGAAATTTGCTAATGCTGTTGGAGCAGTCGTCTATCTCACCGACGAGATATCCGTCGTACACCACGTACGATTTTCCTTTATTCGTATTTACGGCAGCGTTTATTTTCGCATTCATAGGAATTCCAAATTCTCGAAACGTTCTCGGCCACGTTGACACTAGCGTGAAGTCGGGATAGTTGACTTTGTAAATTTTATCGTCGACGAATAGAATCAGATGATCCGATGGCGTTTGATACGCGGCGGAGATGCGCGTGAAGTTCGAATGAATGAATGGCATGTAGTTGGACAGCAGCATAGGTTCGCTGTAGGTCTTTCCATCTATGTCGATCGCCCATATATGTTTTCCGTATGCTACGTACATTCGTCTTTCCAACAGCAGAATCGCGTCGACGCGTTTCAAGGCGCATAGATCCGGTGGAGCGTTTGGTGTTGGATGCGGCGACGGTGGTGGCATGGGATTCCTTTTCGGTAACACGTCGGTATCCGTAGCACCGTACAAATTATGTATGTTTAAAATGTCTTCGTTGCTGAGCGCAACGGGACGGGGGTCTACTGGTGCGAACGAATACATTATCGACGCATTGTTGGTACTATGATCTAGTCCTAACGCATGACCGATTTCATGGGTCAACAAGTATAGCAAATACGCTTTGTCCGCTGGACACGTATCTAAATGTATGTACCACGGTTCCGTCTTGTCGACGTGAATCTCCGACGTGTAATCCGGCGCTCCATTGGGATAGAAGGCGTGAGCCAGCGTGCCGCCGGGACCGTCGAAAGGGTTCGTGCAAACTTCACCGTTTCGCGACTCGACGAACGTGTGATGGGCCGCGCGCCACGATAGAAGAATAATTTGGCTTTACCACGTCACGCTCAAACGTTAGCGTCGAATGCGCTTGCCAAATATCGAACGCCGCCCGAGTCGTATCCAAGAGCGGCTTGTTGGCTAAGTGAAAATTCCACGTTAGATGTTTTTTCGGCCACCTACGTTCTTTCCTTTGACCCTCCTCTCCGAAATTGGCTATGTCGCCTAGACCGCATCGCGCTTTACTCATCAGGTTTAGAGTTTCGTTGTTTATCGTGCCGGTAACGGGTAATTTGTAGTACTCTTGAAACAAGCTGATTGCGTGTTGAAGAACGAATGAATCCTCGCTGTTCGCTAACTTATCGAACGTCTCGTTCAAATACCCGTATCTCTGCAGATATCGTATTACCATTTCGTTATTCTCTTTCCCCGCGGCTCCATTTTCGATATTCTCTTTCCCCGCGACTCCATCGTTCTCTTCGACCACCCTTCTCTTGTTATTGTTGACGACGGCACCGTCAGCGTTAACGGTGAGGAGATACAGGATCTGTAGCCACATTAGGCGCACGGCTACTTTTGGCAACATTGCGACTCGCGTTCGCTCTCTCTAGTGGTCACAATACGACGCAGCGCGCGACTTTTATACAGACTGTCAGCCGCGCGAGCCGGTTTCGACTCCTCGGAGCTCCCGGGGTAGAACCGGCCTATAGTATAGTACGCACGCAGTGTGCGCAACCTATATACTCGGTTCTTTCCCCTGTGTCTTCAAGTGTACGCGATAGCTGCATGCGTTTGACGTCAGACTGTCAGCCGCGCGAGCCGGGTTTTTTTCTCCGCGATTATTTTATTCTCTCTCTTATGATGGGGGGCGGGGGATCCATGCGGCTCGCGCGTGCATGACTCATTGCCTCTGTTGCTCTGCGCGATGGCGCGCCGGTAGTAACCGAGGACGCCGCGTGGCGGCGCGGGAGCGCGGGTATGCTGTCCGGGAAGGTGGGCATTGCCCCCATCCTCCGCGCGGACCTGTGTGGAGGAGGGCTTGGACCCCACCTCCACGTGGGCCTTTTTTTTTGTTTTTTTTTGACCCGGTGGAAATCCTCATGGACCTTCCCCCCGCTCTGCTGGT
>NW_011965216.1:0-1699 GCF_000949405.1 Vollenhovia emeryi
ATTTATTGCAGTATTGAAGGCAATGTTTTCAACGAATACGATATTTCCCTGTCGTAACCCACAGCAGCTATTTGCTTGATCATTAGATCGCAATACATATTCCTTAAATACAACTTCTTTATATTGCGGATCTACGCAGCCATCAACAAGTCTGCCATTTGTGTGTAAATTACGTACTCCCGGTGTAATAATACGTTGCTTTTCTTTTATACCAGGTGCATGTAAAAAATTTTTTAATTCTGCATAGCGATGGTTTAATTGTTGTAAAGGTTTATGTGATTTTCGGACAAATTTTTTTAAATATTGCATAAAGTTTTCGAATTTGAATGCACTGAAAGAGTCAAGCACACCAAAGTTTTTAACGTCATCAGGCATATGAATTAGATTATGCACGTTATGCGAAACTTTATGTTCGCCATATAAAATTTTAAAACTGCACAAAATGGTTCAATAGCTGTTGTGCATAATCTAAGTATTGCTTAGATAAGTTTGGGCAACACATAATTCTGACAGCAACGCTAAAACTTACGAAATGGTGATATAAACTCGTATTAAGTACTGATTCGAACACAATAGGGCCAGTATATAATAAAAATTGACGAAATTCTGTACCCTTCCATTGCGCAAGATATTTTAGCGACCTTGGTTTTCTGACAAATTCTATAGGTATACTCGGTCTGAGTTCGATTAAATGATGAGATATTTGTTCAACTTTGACGTGAGGAAGACGAACTTGCAATTCACCACAAACTAAGTCGTGTAGCATTTTTCGCATTGTACCGAGACAGATTACATGTAGGTAATCCAACACTACATTTGTAACTAAGCCTAAATTAGGAATATCTACCAAGATGCTACGTCCTAAATGATAACGATCATCTGTCTGATTTGCAAAGTCTTCATCTGTTCGTCTTCTTGCATCGTTTTCTAGAAAACATACTCTATTTTTTCTAAAATCACCCTCTACACAGCACTTGGTACAACTGGAGTACCCTGAAAAAGTTTTTACATTTAGAATAAAAGCTTTTGCTGGAGCATCACAAATTATTTGTTTGATGACAACTTTATATGTTTTCCCATTATGGATCAAACCATCTCGAACAATATCGATGGCTTCTGTGACAAAATCTTCTAAAAATACGGCAGCATCGCTCGGTTTACAATTTCCGTGATATGCGCCTATTAAAAAAAACGATGCTATAATCGATCAAACAACCCAATATTGGCCATAGTGCACTGGTTGAAGATTTAGACAATGGCAATCCATCGACATTAATGGACAGAGAAATAGTATTTTCAAATTTAACAAACATTTTAGAATTTTGTGCAATAAACTCTATTAAGCTGCGACCTAAGCCGTAATGCCAGTAAAATCCTGGTGCTACTTCTTTAATTTCCGTATGTCTTGGGGTCTGTAATAATGCTCGCGGATCGGTTGGTAAATCTGAATTATGGGGGTCGGTTTTTAATACTCGTAGAAGCGCTGATAAATCGGAGTGCGAAATGTTCCTTTCTACAGCCCACTTTGCAAGACCGACTTTTAATTCGATTTTTTGCAACTGCTGATTAATATTTACGGCTTCATTTTCGTGATATTCAGTATTAATTCGAAATGCATTATTGCAATTATCTTCTTCCGAACTATTATTGTTACTTGAGCAGAAATATATCTCTTCAATGTTTACTTCATTAACATGTG
>NW_011965216.1:3444-5961 GCF_000949405.1 Vollenhovia emeryi
AGTAATTTCTGACTGGGAGATGCTAATACGACTCTGTGATATTGGTTTATGGCATCTTAAGATTGTACTTAAGACGATCTTAAAATATGAATACCGTCCATAGCAATAATGTTATACATAGCTATACAAGATGTCTGGTTAATCTCTTACGCGAAATATGTTATGAACATGATTTGGGGAAGAACATGAAATTATAAATAAAATTTACTTACCCTGAAAAGAACTCGTCAATCCAGTACAAAAGGATCCGTGCGAGATGATGGCGATGTAGCAGAATACAGCAGATCAAGTCAAGAACATATATGTAAAAACACATCCGAAGACACGAGAATCACAGGCGGGAATGGGCCGATGGGAGGAAAAATGAACAAGCGCAAAACACCAGTATAACAATAGATGCCCGAATGGCTCGCCGCAGCGCCGTGCTCGACAGAGATGCAAAGGGTTGACGCAAAATGGCGTCTGGTCTGTTCGTTATCGCTGTATTACTGCACTAGTGCAATTAACTAATTGCACTAGTGCAGTAATGCAGCGATAACGAACAGACCAAAGGTAACCAAATAATGAGTGCGTTCCGGCAAGACACTGGCTGTATTCTCCAGAAGTTAGCGCTTAATAAGCGCTTTATGCTGATTGGATAGATCTAGAAGAATAGCTCTATTTCAGCACAGATCTGAAAGTATAATCCAATGAACGCAAAGCGCTTAGCAAGCGCTAACTTCTGCTGGACACAGGCACTGCTACCGTAGCGCTACGGTAGCGCTACACGAGTGCGTTTCGGCAAAACGTACCGCTACAACTATTTATTTACAAATTAAATTAATAATATAGCTTTAATAATTAATTAAAAATATAGCTTTCCAAAAACAAAAACGTAATTTGGATTTTATTAACAATAATTTAGAACAAAAAATTCATATCTTGTGCCGAAATGCATTTGTCGAAGTCAAACGTTTGGGCTCCAAGATGGCGGACGAGTCAGCTCACCTTTATCCAGTAGCTCTAGCTACAACTGTAGCGGAACTTCTTCCTCTTTAACGTTGTTTTCATCTGATGAATCATCGAACAATATGTCATTCATGAGCCAATCTTCAATATTTTCCATTCTATTCGTTTCAATTAATTGGTAAACGCGATTCTTACAATTCAATTTTGAGGTTATGCACGCTAATGTATATATGGCACCGCTACAATTGTAGCGAAAAAGCTATAGCGCTACGGTAGCAGTGTCTTGTCGGAACGCACCCATTAATAATAATCCCGCGTTCAGAATACAGATTCGAGACACCTTATTGGTTCCGCCATTTTGCGTCAAACCAATCAAACGGAGAATATTTCTTGGCAAAAGAGGTATAAAAAATATGTGCACTAAATAATGAACTTAGACATTTTACCTATAAAAATTACTGAGCAAAATATAATAATAAAATAAAATTTTAAAACAAAAACTAATTTTCTTTTCTTAAACACGAGTTTCTTTTTTTACACTTTGGTTTGTTACTAATTTTATGTAAATGGTAATTTTACATTAATATTTAATTAAGTTTTTATATTTATGTTTAACAACTTACCGAAAATCCATTTTAAAATCCATATCTGAGTATGATATATGAGACAATCCACTTAATTTTTGCATTTTATTCTGGGCACCCGAGATCGCACATACAGGGTGAGGGAAAAGTACCGGACCGGTGAAATATCTCGACAAATATAGGAGATACGGAAAATGTTTCAGACAAAAGTTACACGGTTTTAAAAGGACTATATAATGGTAAAATAAATTTTCGAAAAAAATTAATTTTTTATCGTTATATAAAGGTCGCCGTCATTTTTTTAAATGGAACTCCCTATTGTTTATTATACTATTTTATTCTACTAATTAATATGAACAATTTTTGTCTGAAACATTTTTTGATTTGCCTAATACTTTTTAAGATATTCAAGAGAAAATTTATAACTTTTTCAATGTTTAGTTTATAATCTCTCGATAACTGTTTGTCGGAGGGAAAAGTAGTACAGGACTTTTTTACTTGATTTAGTCTCAGGAATATGCTGTTGCAATGGTGTTTCAATTATTGAAAAATTTTGTGTATGTAAATTTTATGTGTTGCAATATTGGAACACTTTTACAGATCGAGGGCGCTGTCTCGAACAGTATATGTATAATACGACGTATATGATCTGTACTTATCCACGGAGGTATGTATTAACAGTTTAATTAAAACAATGAATATCATAGGAGAACCAAGCAGATCTGTATTCGAACTTAACCTCTTTTATTTTATAAATGTTATTTATAAGTTCAAATGTTAAAATTAATTTTGTCTTTATTTGAGATTTCTTTTCAATGTATATATTAGATGTCGGATTGCATAAGGATTATATTCTGATATTAGGATAATCTGATTCAACACATCTCAGATGTACAATTTAATTGTGGGTTGGTAGTTGGTATGATAATCATATACAGGGTGAGTTATAACATTTGTCCACGAGCTCGTGAGAAGGTAGAACGGA
>NW_011965217.1:0-2601 GCF_000949405.1 Vollenhovia emeryi
CGTAGGAAAATTAACTACAAACTCCTACATGCTCTGTTCTCTTATGCACTATGTTCAATATGCTGTACTTTTGGCTTATATTCTATGAAAGACTTTTAATTTTTGATATGGCAATTCATATTTGAAGTCTTTAGGTATATTATTGCTTCTAATTTGAGTTATTGTCTTAGTTAATTCATTATGCTGTAATTGTGTTTCATAGAATCTTTCAGCGATATTAAAAATAAATTCTTTAATATATGGAATTTGTGCTTTTTTGTGTAGTTCTTCTATTTTGCTATATCTACCTTCATTGAGTGCTAGTCTTAAACATTTGTTTTGATAGCGTTGTAGCGTTATTAGGTTTGTTTTCGCAGTTCCACACCATACAGCCGCTGCATATGCTATGATCGGTCTTAATATCATTTTATAAATTAATAGTTTATTTTGCATGCTGACTGCTGAACCTTTGACCATTAACGGATAGAGTTGTCTCATCACAGTATACGTTTTTCTTAAGACAGTACTTATATGTATTTTATATGTTAACTTATAATCTAGATATACTCCTAAATATCTAACTAAGCTTTTACATATAGTTTTCTTGTTATATATTTTAATTGGTTGTATTATCCGCGTGTCTCTAATCTTTCTTGTGAACACAATTGTTTCTGTTTTTTCAGCGTTAATCTTAATTTTCCATTTGTTATAATATTCCTCAAGAATGTTTATATGGATTTGGATTTGTTTAGCTGCAACAATGGCACTGAATGAGTGCGCATAGATTGCTGTGTCATCTGCAAAAATCGCTAATTTAGTTTTTGGAAACTTAGGTAAGTCATTAATATAAATTAAGAATAACGCTGGTCCTAATACTGAACCTTGCGGTACTCCTGCTCTGATGTTTCTTTCCTCTGAGTATGTATTGTTTATTTTTACTTGTAGTTTCCTGTCTTTTAAGTAATTATGTATTAGTTTAATAATGACAGTAGGGTATTGATGCTCTATCATCTTGTATATCAGGCCATCCATCCATACTTTATCAAATGCTTTTTCAATATCTAGTAGAGTCATTACAGTTACATTTTTTTTGTTATAGTTGAAACGTACATCATTGACTATTCTTACTACTTGTTGTACCGTATTATGTTTATTTCTAAAACCGAATTGCTCATTAATAATTATGTTGTTTTGTTTTTCATGTAATCTAATTTTAGTTAGTATTATCTTTTCAACTACTTTGTTTATTCCAGATAGAAGGCTGATTGGTCTATAGCTGGCTGGGATCGTGGGAGCTTTACCTGGTTTAAGTATGGGTACTACTATTGCTGTTTTCCATCTATTGGGAAAGTATTCTATTTTTATAATTGCATTAATTATATACATTAGTTGTACTAGTGCTTTTCTACTGATGTTTTTAATCACTATATTTTGTATTCCATCTTTACCCGGTGCTTTCAATGGAGGTAGTTTTCGAATAAACATTCCTACTTCTCTAGGTGTAATCCAATCTTCTGTGTTTCCTTCTTCTTCATTTATGTATTTATTGACTATTTTTATTATTTCTTCTTGCTGCACACTGTTGTTAGTTATATCAATATTGTGTACTTTTTCGTATTGATTAGCAATCATTTCGGCTTTGTCTTTGTCTGTGTATGCTTCGATGTTATTTTCTTCAAGTACCGGAATTGTTTGGAATTTTTTCTTAAATATTTTCGTTGTTTTCCAAAGTGATTTATCATATACGTTTATTTGTTGTAGTTTTTTATTGCAGATTTCATTTCTGTAGTTTAATATTTTATTTCTTATTTCATGTATTTGTTTTTTAAATAATTTTTTATATTGCGGATTTCTTGTTTTATTCCATAGTCTTCTATTTTTATTTTTAATTTTAATCATGGTTATTATTTCTACTGGTAATTCTTCTTCTTCTCTATTAATTTTTGTTTTGTTTACTGTTGAATTAAGTGCAGTTAGTATATTTTTCTCAAATTTTGTGACTTCTTGTTCCAAGCTTTGTGTGGTGTGTATATTATTATTTATTATTACATGCTTATCTAGTATGCTCCTAAATTTTTCCCAGTCAGCTTTTTTATATTTATATACTTTATTTTCTATATCCTCATTTACACTCATGTTCCCCATTTCTAATATGAGTGGTCTATGATCTGAACTTAGCTCATTTAATACTATGATTTCCTTAAGGGGATGCTAAAGCCGCTGGCGAACTCGATTAGTGTCGATAAGATAGGAGATCGCGTCAATTATCGATTTTTTTTATTTCCAAGTTCTACGTTAGATGTCGCTTCTGACCGGCCTCGTGTGTATGCATGTAATAAAATGCATAAGCAAAATCAGTGCCATAAAAAAAACGCTTTTGACACTATTAGTATACTAATACCATCAAAATAAATGCCCTGATTTGTATTATAATCAGTACCGTCAGAAATTAGACGCATCTGACATTTTTCATCTTGTCACTACCGTCGGAATTGACGTATATTTTACATTTCGGCAGTACCGTCAGAAATTAGACGCATCTAGTATTCATTTTACTAGTACCATCACATAATTGACGCATCTGACATTTTTCATCTTGTTACTACCGTTGGAATTGACGTA
>NW_011965217.1:3206-5964 GCF_000949405.1 Vollenhovia emeryi
AACGTGTATTCCGTTGAAATAGTTCTGTGATTGGTAATACACAGGTTACGGTTACGCTCCATGTGGATCCAGTCTCACTGATGCGATCAGCTGGACACGATTATCGCCGGCTTGCTGCCACCGACAATCTGACAGATGTTTGGCAGTGACATCTCTCGAGAAAGCCTGCAACTCTTTCTACACGCCATGTTGTCTTTTTCTCGTTTTCTAGCATTGGATTTTCAGACTTGCGATGATTAGAACTAATCTTTTTTTCTAGGCTATTAATCTTAGTTCTAATTGCACGGATATTGTTCGTATATGTTATCCCTAGACTATCCTGGTCTCATTTTGTATATATTTATTGTAGAATTTTTGTATCAAGCAAATATTGTCGTCAAGCATGCCAAAAATTAGTAAAATTTGTATTTTTGGGGGGTTTTTGATATAAAGTCGACCGTACTTTAATTCCGTATAAGAATTTTGCATTTCTATAAAGCCAATTAAGAGATTAGTTCTAATCATTAATGTCGATAAAACAGACGGCTTTAGCATCCTCTTAATATTGGTTATATTTTTATTGACTATTATATCTATTGTTGTAGGTGTGCCTCCGTTTTCTGGATAGTGTGTTGGTTCATCTGGAAAGACTATACTGCAATTATACATTTGACTATAATTGTACAATGTAAGTCCGTTTTTATTATTAACATGACAATTCCAAGCTTTATGTCTTGAGTTTAGATCTCCTATTATTAGTACTTTAGACCCAACATTTATTAAGTTGCTTATATTCTTTAAAGTATAAGTTATGGATGGCCTGTTATACACTGCAACGATATATACATTATCCACTAGCTTTATACATACATTTTCTATTACATTACGACTAGTTTTTACTATCTTATATGGCAGATTATTTTTAACTAGTATCATTACTCCTCCCGCTGCGTTTTGCCTATTATATCTTTCACAACCATATCCTTTGATTTTAAATTTATCTTTGGCACTTAGTTTGGTTTCGTTAATGAGCATAATATCTACTTTATACCTATTGATAAATTCAATTAATTCACAGGCTTTATGCCTTATTCCATTAGCATTCCATGTACAGATTTTTATATCCCGCATTTTGTATCAAGATTCATACAAAATTCTGTGAATATTTGAAATTTTTCAATATTATTTTTACATTTTTCAAGTTGTGCATTTAATCTTTTGACATCTACTAGCATATCTTTAATGTTGAATTTATCATTAAGTTTTTTAATTTCGCTCGTTAGTTCTATAAGATCTCTTAAATCATTATTACTATTACTATGTGTAATTTTGCTCCCTTGTCCATTGCTGCTGTGGATGTCCTTCCTGCCCTCTTGGTTGCCTTTGGTATTCTTGCCTATACTATTGTTGCTGCTTCTTCTGTCGTTCCAGTTCCAGGGGTGTCCATTTGTATTTATTGGCCTTAGCTTTGGGTACTGAGACAGGTTACTTCTTGTAGTTCAGGTTAGTTCTTGTTCCTTCTGCTTTGTAGTTGGCATTATACTTCTTTTGGTTCTTCTTATCTCCTGTATTTTGTCAAGTCTTTCTATTCTATTTTTATATTCTTCGCAGATAACTGCATTGGCTGGATGATCCTTGTTGCAATTTGCACATTTTGCTGGTTCATCCTTCGGCTTCTTGCAGTCTCTAGTTAAGTGTTCTCCTGCACATTTTAAGCATACTGGATCCGCGTAGCAATTTGTAGTTGCATGTCCCCATTCCTGACATCTATGACATTGAGCTAGTCTTCTTTTATTTATGTAGTTGTTCCATTCTACTCTTGTGTAGCAAACATACTGAGCCTTTTGTTTGAGTGCATTTAGCTTTATATTTTGTTGAGACTATGTATATTGGGGTTCTAGTACCTTTCATTATATTGATGCTGTTGGTTACAATTCCAGCTTCCTCGAGACTTTCTTTGATGTCTTGTGGATCAGTACATTTATGTAGTCCTTTTAGTACATAAGTTCTTCTTTTTTCGTCTTTCATCGAGTAAGTATGAAATTTAACTTTCTCTTCTTCTTTCCATTTTCTGCATAGCCTTTCGTAGTCCTGCATGTTCTTCACTATTACTTTTACCCAATCTTCGAGATATTTTATGTGGAATTGTCCTTTCACCAGTTCCTTTAGTGCTTTGATGAATTCTGCATGGTTCTTCACTCTCCTATGGATAATCAGCGGTGGAGGTTTCTTGACTTTTATTTCTTTTGGACTTTCCTCTTCATCCATTTCTATCTCCGAGCTATTGTCCTCGCTATTAACCTCTTCATCCTCGTCCAGCAGGTTGTATCTGTTTTTTGTTTGCACATTGTATGTGTGCCTTTTCTTCATTTTATTTATTGTGTGCTCACAATCTTCTTCTACTTCAGCTTCCTTGAGTCTTTTCCTCTTTATGCTGTCTTTGTTTTCCAGTAGGCTGCTGAATTGTGTATTTCTTTGATTCTCCTCAATGTTTTTGAGGTTAGCATTTGTTATTGCTGTTTTGTCAGCATTTCCCGTGATTTCGTCTTCAAATACGTCCTCGCTCAGTTTTCCAATTTGGTTTACTTTGCTTGGATTAGTATTTGGTCTTTATATATATAATTTATCTGTGAATTATCGTGTGCGTTCCGTGAGCACGTATCTCTCGCCAAGCGCTCGTGTTCAAGCACGGACGAGAACTGGGGGGATCGGATACCGGTGATCCTTCGGCTCTGACAATTCTTCCTTGCAATTTGTGCAATTATACACATACTTGTGA
>NW_011965218.1:0-5967 GCF_000949405.1 Vollenhovia emeryi
GGCTCGTACAACGCCATCGTGTCCCGGATGAATCTCTTCTATCTTGCCCAACGGCCATTGAGTACAAGGGATATTTCTTTCCTTGAGAAGCACGATGGATCCGATATTTAAGTTAGGCTCGTCTTTGATCCATTTGCGCCGAATTTGGAGCTCGTTCAAATATTCTAAGCTCCATCGTGACCAAAAATCTTGTCGTACTTTGGAGATGTGTTGCCAAGTTGATAGACGATTTGCTGGGACAGACGACAGATTAGGTTCGGGCATATTGATCAATGGGCGACCGATTAAGCAATGTGCGGGTGTAAGAACTAAAGGATCATTAGGATCGGAAGAGATATAAGAGATAGGCCTTGAATTCAGTATTCCTTCAATTTCTATCGTGAAGGTGTTAAGTTCTTCGAAAGTAAAAAGGAGTTCTCCGACCACTCTCTTAAAATGGTGTTTAAATAATTTTACCGTGGATTCCCAAAGTCCTCCAAAATGTGGAGCTGTGGGCGGTATGAAGTGCCAAGCAATATGATGTTGCACGGCAAATCGACTAGTCTTATTCCGGTGTTCGTCGGAATTTAAAAGAACGTACAGTTCCTTCAAGTGATTATTCGCACCTTTAGAATTGGTTCCATTGTCTGAATATATTTGTTCTGGGATACCCCGTCTCGCGATAAAACGCCGTAATGCTGCTAAAAACCCGTCAGTGCTTAAATCGCTTACAATTTCCAGATGGACTGCCTTTACAGCCATGCATATAAATACGCAGTATACTTTGACTCGGTTGCGATTTCGATGTTTTTTCTCTTTAATATAGAATGGGCCGCAATAATCAATACCCGAGTTCGCGAATGGAGTTGCGTTACATATTCGAGGTTTCGGTAAATCGCCCATTTTGTATTTAGTCGAATCAGCATTGAATCTAAAACAACGAATACAAGCACGCACGATTTTGCGTACTTAATTACGACCATCGAGAATCCAGAACTTTCGTCTAATAGTATATAAAGTTGTTTGGATACCCGCGTGATAATATTTTTCATGTGTCTCCCTAATGATTAGATCCGTTAGGTGGTGACGACTTGGGAGGAGGATGGGATGTTTTTGCGCGAAAGTTAAATTCGATATTTTAAGGCGACCACCTACGCGAATTAACCCATTTTCATCAATAAACGGACTTAAATTAACAACGTTGCCTTTATTTACCGAGTGTCCCTTCGACAATTCCTTCCATTCGCGTGAAAAACAAGTTCTTTGAATATTTCTGATTATTTTAGTTTCCGTTTCGTCTATTTCCTTTATGCATAATTGTCCGCTATATTTGCTTCGGGTTCGGAAACGCAAGCACCAAGCCATGATTCTTATTAATTGAGAATACGACGAGTATCTTTGGAAAAGAACGCACTCTTCCGTGGTCGAAACTAAACAAGTATTTTTCTTTAATTCTGGTATTTCTTTTAGTGATATGATTTCATGAGGCCAGATGTGCTCCTCCTTGGCCAACCAAGATGGTCCGGAGAACCATGTACGATTCTTCAAAAAGGTGCTCGGTAATTGACCCCTAGATAACGCGTCGGCCGGATTATCATCCGAACGAACATGCCGCCAGAATCGCGAATCCGTGTTTTCTTGAATTTGAGTTATTCGGTGAGCTACGTATATTTTTAACAGATGTGGAGGAGATTTTATCCAATGAAGCACGATGGTCGAGTCACACCAGAAAACTGTTTTGCTTGGGGTAATTTTCATAGTATGATACACCTCACGAAATAGTTTGGTCAATAACAGCGCGCCGCATAATTCAAGACGAGGTATCGTGGTCGTTTTTAGTGGTGCAACCCGAGATTTTGCACAGAGAAGCCTACAAAGAGTGTTGTTTTGTGAATCGCTTGACCGAATATATATACATGCACCGTAACCCGTGTTGCTCGCGTCGCAGAAACCGTGAATCTGAATATCGTTGTAATCTGATATTAACACCTGACGTTCGATAGTCAAGTTATTAATCAAGTTTAATTGAGTGATAAACTCGGTCCATGTTCTGTGAAGGCTGGATGGTACAGATTCGTCCCAATCTACCGCGCAACGCCAAAGATCCTGCATTATCTTTTTCGCGTATAGGATGACGGGACCTAAGATGCCGAGTGGATCAAAGATTTTCGCAATTTCAGACATGATCGTTCGTTTTGTAATTCTTTCGGTACGGCCGATATCTCGCAAAGAATAGCACAATGTGTCGTTATATGCCTGCCAGACAATGTCTAGTGTTTTCAAAGTATTGTCTCTGTCGAGCACGAGATTCGAATTTACAGAACCGGGATCTAAATCCTCTATGATATGTTTATCATTGGATGCCCATTGTCGAATGTTAAACCCGCCTAGGGAGAGTATTGAAATTATCTCTGCTGTGTATGTAGGTAGCCAATGTAGGCTCGTGGGTATGGAAGAGACGTGGGAATCGTCTTTAGGAAGAAATGAGGCACAGGTATAGCTTAACACCATAACAACTATATCTATATTGCTGAGCCGTTACATACGTCTGGATTGTACGGTGGTCCAGAACGTTCTCTGTCGAGTCGGGGAGAAGCCGGTAGCATCTTCCCGTAACGGTACGGTCACGTGGCTCTGCGCGCATGCAGTGCCACCGCGTTGAGCCAATCGTAGGGCTCCGCTAATCGCAGACTGCTCGGACAGTCTGCGCGCTCGCAGCTGTAATGGCGCGTTTACATGAACGCCGCCCAACACTCCCCTCACTTATGAAATGTTCACGCCGCGTCTACTTTAACTTCTTAGGCATTACACAATCTCGCAAACGCAACGGTTGCTGAATCGTACGTGAGGGTCTCTTAGGAGTGAGATTCTCCGGAATAGGTTTCAATGAAGACTTTAACGGAGGAGAAGGTTTAGGCGTACTTGCCTGGAAGGAACCTTTAGGCGTTGAGTAGATTGAGGAATCTAAACTCTGAGATAGAGGAGAAAATGACGGTGCAGGCGGAGTTGTCACGGAACTCCCGCTCTCATTTCTTACTGTAATACCAGTCTCGTTACCTGGACTAGAAATGTTTGTACTATTTCTTATCGTAGGACTATCACTTGTACTTAAACTATCACGCGTACTATTATCGCTGGAACTTACGTGTTTCTCACAACCATTATTGTTTCCGCGTACAATCTCTGGCGTAGCGTAATCTAACTCTAAATAGTCCTCTGAACTACTCGGTGTATTCTCGCCAATCTTTCTTAACTGATTAACATGGCGTTTCCATATTCTGCCGTCATCTAATCTAATCTTATAATGTAGTGTACCTAGTCGTTCACAAATTCTACCGAACAACCATTTATCTGAACTATTATAATTCCTCGCACTCACCCTATCTCCCTCCGTGAAGGAAATAGGTGCATGTTGCGTCTGATGTTTACTAACGAACGGTTTAATTAAGTCTAAACGCGTTCTTAGTTTTCTCGCAAATAACATTTCTGCAGGTGTTTTTCCCGTGCCTGCATGTGGTGTATTACGATATTGCGTTAACAATTTTTGTAAATCTGCCTGTACAGTTGCATGTGTACTTTGCATTTGCTTTAAACTATTCTTTAGTGTTTGTACGTAACGCTCTGCTTGCCCGTTCGTCGCTGGATGATACGGTGCAGTGAGCCTGTGCGTAATTCCATTTGCTTTTAAGAATTTTTCAAATTCTTCCGAAACAAAGCTTCTTCCGTTATCTGTAACGAAAACCCTAGGCAAACCATATGTTGCAAAAACTTGCCTACAAATATTAATTGTCGTATCAGATTTAATATCTTTAACGATGTGAATTAATAGCCACTTAGTGTAAGCATCTACAAGAATTAGGAAATTATGACCTAGAAATGGTCCTGCAAAATCAGCATGAATTCTTTCAAATGGTACTTCTGCTTGTTCCCATAAATGACTGATTTTCGGTGGATCGTTTTTAAACCTATTGCAATTCGCGCAATTTTTAGAAATTTCTTCGATATCCTTATCGATTTGGTTCCACCATACGTATCCTCTAGCTAAATGCTTCATACGAACTATACCGAAATGACTTTCATGCAGTTCTCTAAGAATTTGCTTTCGCAATTGAAATGGAATTACGACTCTGTGATTTCTGAATATCACACCATTTAATAAAGTAAATTCTACTAAAGGAACTGTAAAAAATCTATGATTTTTAAAATAACCTTGACCTGTTTTAAGAAAATTAAGAAATTTGGATAACTCTTTATCCTTAACTGTAAATTTAGCTACCTGTTCTGCTGTGACTGGCAAAGTCTCAACAGTTGAATTTTGGAACACATCAATTGTTTCACATTCGAATTGATCCGGATTTCGCGGTATTGGCAATCGCGATAAACAATCTGCGTTCGCGTGTTGTTCCGATTTCCGATATCTAATATCGTAGTTGAAACCCTGAAGGAACAATGCATAATGTTGCATCCTTGCCGCTGTATGGTACGGTAATCTTTTCGTTAGAGAAAAAATCTGAGTTAAAGGTCTGTGATC
The DNA here is from genome assembly GCF_000949405.1 of Vollenhovia emeryi. Taxonomy (NCBI): domain Eukaryota; kingdom Metazoa; phylum Arthropoda; class Insecta; order Hymenoptera; family Formicidae; genus Vollenhovia; species Vollenhovia emeryi. The sequence continues at coordinate 4,511 of NW_011965218.1, forward strand.
TGTGATCAACGTGAATTTTGCCCCATGCAAGTACTGATGAAATTTCTTTATCCCGTAAATAATCGCGTATGCTTCTTTATCAATTTGGGAATAAGATTGTTGAGTTCTAGTCAACGTTTGTGAAGCGTATTGTATCACACGTTCTGACCCGTTCGGATATACATGCGATAATACCGCGCCGACGCCATACGGACTGGCATCAGTCGCTAAGGTTATTGGTAACCTTGGATCAAAATGCACCAAGCATTTAGGACTTTGGAAAGCCTTCTTTGCGGCCTGAAAATTTCTTTCACAGGCTTCCGACCAATGAAATTTAGTCCCCTTTTTTAATAAATTATTTAACGGTTGTAGTACTGAACTTAGGTTTGGAATAAACCGGTCATAGTAGTGTATCATGCCGAGAAAACTTCTCAACTCGGTAATATTCGAAGGTCTGCGCATTTTAGAAATGGCTTCTACCTTGTCTGCTTCTTTTCTCAACCCGTTTTTATCAATAACATACCCGCAATAGTGAATTTCATTCATTAGAAATTGGCTTTTCGAGAAGTTAATACGGATATTATATTTATGTAAGCGTTCAAAGACTTGTTGTAATTTAACCAAATGATCTTGCATGTTTGTACCCGAAACACGTATATCATCTAGAAATACTGCGACTCCCGGAATATCTTTTAAAATATTCTCGATAGTTCGTTGCCAAATTGCTGGTGCTGACGCAACACCATACATAAGGCGTGTAGGCCTATACAATCCCCTATGAGTATTTAGAGTGATTAATTCTCTGTCCTGTGGTCGAACCTCTAATTGCAAATATGCCTGAAGCAAGTCAATTTTCGAAAAGACTGTGCCTCCCGCCATCTGAGTAAGTAACTCGTCCGGTGTTGGCAAGGGATGTATATCCACATTTAATCTCGGATTTAGCGACACGCTATAATCTCCGCAGATTCTAATTTCATTATTCTTTTTGAAAACTGGTACAATCGGCGTTGCCCAATCAGAATAATCTACTTTTTCGAGAATTCCCTGCAGAACTAATTTCTCTAGCTCATTCTCTACTTTCTCGCGTAATCGAAATGGTACTGTTCTAGCTTTTAAGAAAACTGGGTTGACATTCGGTTTTAAATTCACTCGTGCTTGAATTTTAGAAATTTTATCTACCGACGGAATCGTGATATTAGGAAAATCTTTTAATAATGAACGTACTTTAGAATTGTTACATTCCGCGATTTGTTTAACTGCACGGATATCACCTATTTTATTTTGCAACTCACGAACTTGGTTTAATTGCGAGATCCATTCTCGACCAACTACGGCCTCTCGATCTCCATCAACAACGTATAAATGTAATTCACGCACACACTTACTGTTCCGTACTTTAACTATCAAAAATCCTACCAACGGAATTGGTGTTTTAGTATAAGAAACTAAATTAAGATCTGTTTTGTAACATATTTCTC
>NW_011965219.1:0-5967 GCF_000949405.1 Vollenhovia emeryi
AAATTAAGAGCAAAATACGAATAATTTGAATACTTTCAAGAAACTTCGTAGTAAAGTTAGATTTCTCTCATAATGCTTCAACTTTGAGGATGCCATAACAATTGAAGCAATGTGCAAATATCTAATTTGCCTACTTTAATGATGAGGAAGAAATTTTGCAAATTTCCAATTTGCACGCTTCAAAGATGAGGAAGCAAGGTGCAAATTTCTAATTTGCACACTTTCAAGAAACATCGTGCAAAATTAGATTTCGCTCCTAAACGTTCCTCTATGAGGAAGCAATGTGCAAATTTCTAATTTGCACACTTTCAAGAATAATTGAAGAAAATAAAATTTCCCTCCTAATTTTATCTATAGAAACACACACTCGCAGACATAGTCACACACAAACAAACACAAAGAAACACACTTCACTCTCTAATATAAAAAACGCATCTAATATAAAAAACGGAATCAATCTAAAATAATTTTTTATCTTTTCAAAAAATAAATACTTCTTTATTCAATAAAATTCTATACACAGACACTCGCACACATACTCAAACACACACACACTCACACACCCAAACACAAACACAATCACTCTCTCTAATATACATACTCACTCTAACTAAAATATTATATTAATTTAAAAAAAAATAAGTCGCTAGAATATTTATTTAAATTATTATCTTTTATAAATTTTAAATAATTAATTAATTACAATCTTTTTTTATTTTTAATATCTCTTCCTCTTTTACGTTCTTCCTTTCCCTCATCATCCTCATTCCTCCGCTTTTTCTCATGTTCTAAAGATTCCTTATCTTCAATTAATTTATTTTCGATCTTCTCGTTATCGCGTAATTTCCTTTCTATCTCCTCTCTCTCCTCCCTCTCGTATCTCTCTGCCGCTTCATACAATGCTATTTCCCAACCGTCTTCAAAAACTAAAATTTTTTATAAAATCATATAAATTATTATTTCAATTCTTTTAAAATTAATTTTTAAAATTATATATTTTTCATCATTAAACTTACTTCCTTTAAAATTCAGGTCATCATTATTCCGGTCGTGGTCCATTTCTTTTCTCTTTGTAAATTATAAATTTTATCAAAATCAGTATCTGTCAGTACAGCTCTTTTTATTCTATGAAAATAGCAATTATTATAATATCATCTGTTATGACCTACGCTCGACCAACTCCAATATCGCAAAATTTACAGAAACGAATATCGAATTTTATGTGTATTTTCTAGGAGAAATCGATATTTGTTGCATAATTTAAAGGTTTGAATTGATATTTGTATAATTTAAAGGTTATATAAATTTAAAGAAGTGGAGATTAATTTTGTTTATTAAAATAGTTATTTTAATTATGCCTCACCCGAAAAATTGTGCTAATGCGTGGGTGGGTAGACATGTGTGGAAATGTTTAAAAAGCCCCTTAGGAGCCTTCGGAGAACTGATCTACTTCCAACCGGTTTTAAAGTTTTGCCCTCGTCCAACACCAATATCGCAGAATTAACAAAATCGAATATCCAATTTTATTAGTCTTTATTTTAATTATTCCTCACCCGGCCTCACCCGAAAAATTTTGCTAATGCGTGGGTGGGTACACGTGTGGGGAAATCTCAAAAAGAAGATCGGTCCAAAGATGTAGTAGGTGTCTACAATTATTTAAATTATATATATGTATTCTAACATTTTAGATAGAGAGCGAGAGGGAGAACTAGATAGAGCGAGTGCTCGAGAAATATCCTCAGCGTTCGCGATTGAGCGAAAGAGCGAGCCCGTACGATCCAGAATGACAGAGAACGCGAGACATATCGCGAAAACGCTAGAGAATGCGCGAGAGATAGCTAGAATTTTGATAGTCAGACCCAGAATGCGAGAGTGAGAGAGAGAGAGAGAGAGAGAGAGAGAGAGAGAGAGAGAGAGAATTCTATATAAAGTAGCGTTTGGCTAAAAAATTTTTATATCACATTTGATATTTGAAATTATTTTATTTCAATTTCAACTTAAAATGAACATTCGCAAAATATAATATTCAAAATAACACCTCAATTATTTTCATAAACAATAGTGGGAGTGTTCCCCACGCGGCCTAAACTACGTCCATATGATTCACCACTTGGGAGTACAAGGCTACGCGGGAAATCGCGAGTATTTTCCACGTTTCGAGTATTAAATATATAAACAGGGCCTATGAAATCAGGCCCAGAATGTCTCCTATATCCTCTCGAACCTATTCGATCCCTATTTCCCCTTCCACTCCATCCTCTTCCTCTGCATTGACATCCTCTCCATCCTCTTCCTCTCCATGTACCTCCGCTCCAGTTACCTCCTGTCCATTCAACTCCTCTCCGAAAACCTCTTCTCGATTCACCTCCTCTGCATTCTCCTCCTCTCCAGCCTCCTCCTCTCCATTCTCCTCCTCTCCATCTTCCTCCTCTATTCGATTCCGAACCTCTCCAACCTCTTACCATACGCGCACTTGACGAATATCTAATTAATACAAGCAATTTATTAAAATATCTATTTTTAATAGAATTTATTAATACATACCTCTTTGAACTTTCTTTTCTACGAGGTCTGTTTACTTCTTCCTCCTCTGAGCTTAATTCCGCGTCACTATGTCTCTCTTCGATCAATTGTTCTTCAGTTCTCTGTTTACGTCGAGCTTCTCTACGACGCCTTCGTTCCAAATTCTTTTCTCCCTCTCGTGACACTCTCATTTTCACAATCCTATTAATCCACAACAACCCTCCTGGCGTAATCTCATTTATTGATTTTTCAAATGACATACTATTTGTGAAATTAGCTAATTTAATATAACGATTTTTGTGATTGCATTCAGAGAGAATAAATTTGTTACTTGCAAGTTTCACATAGGAGTATATGATCTACATAGAGGGAATTAATTTTTAAGTAAGATTATATGTATATACAGGGTCGTATTGAAGTCATGTAAAGTTTGAATATCCCGAGAAATTGTAGGTGGAACGGAAAACGGGAAAAAACGTATTTCCTATTTCTGAAAGAGCTATCTAATGATACCAAAATTGACCACACCACCCCCTCCACTCAGGATGGGGCGGGGGACGATTTACAAAATCTAAAATGGGATACCCAATTTTTATAACAGATTCGCATTCCACGTTAAAAAGAACATAAGTTTTGTTTGAAAAATTTTTTTATTTGCCTAATATTGTTTGAGATTTTCAAAGGGGGCGAATAAAAAAATGTTTAATACAAAACTTACGCATTTTTTAACGTGGATTGAGAATCTGTTACAAAAAATTGGTAATACGTATTTTTCCGTTTTCCGAACCACCTACAATTTCACGCGATATTCAAACTTTACAGGACTTCAATACGACCCTGTATATACATATAATCTTACTTAAAAATTAATTCCCTCTATGTAGATCATATACTCCTATGTGAAACTTGCAAGTAACAAATTTATTCTCTCTGAATGCAATCACAAAAATCATTATATTAAATTAGCTGATTTCACAAATAGTATGTCATTTGAAAAATCAATAAATGAGATTACGCCAGGAGGGTTGTTGTGGATTAATAGGATTGTGAAAATGAGAGTGTCACGAGAGGGAGAAAAGAATTTGGAACGAAGGCGTCGTAGAGAAACTCGACGTAAACAGAGAACTGAAGAACAATTGATCGAAGAGAGACATAGTGACGCGGAATTAAGCTCAGAGGAGGAAGAAGTAAACAGACCTCGTAGAAAAGAAAGTTCAAAGAGGTATGTATTAATAAATTCTATTAAAAATAGATATTTTAATAAATTGCTTGTATTAATTAGATATTCGTCAAGAGCGCGTATGGTAAGAGGTTGGAGAGGTTCGGAATCGAATAGAGGAGGAAGATGGAGAGGACGAGGCTGGAGAGGAGGAGAATGCAGTGGAGGTGAATCGAGAAGAGGTTTTTGGAGAGGAGGTGAATGGACAGGAAGTAACTGGAGCGGAGGTACATGGAGAGGAAGAGGCTGAAGAGGATGTCAATGCAGAGGAAGAGGATGGAGTGGAAGGGGAAATAGGGAACGAATAGGTTCGAGAGGATATAGGAGACATTCAGGGCCTGATTTCATAGGCCCTGTTTATATATTTAATTCTGGAAACGTGGAAAATACTCGCGATTTCCCGCGTAGCCTTGTACTCCCAAGTGGTGAATCATTTGGACGTATTTTAGGCCGCGTGGGGAACACTCCCACTATTGTTTATGAAAATAATTGAAATGTTATTTTGAATATTATATTATGCGAATGTTCATTTTAAGTTGAAATTGAAATAAAATAATTTCAAAGATTAAATGTAATATAAAAATTTTTTAGCCAAACGCTACTTTATATAGAATTCTGTCTCTCTCTCTCTCTCTCTCTCTCTCACTCTCTCTCTCGCATTCTGGGTCTGACTATCAAAATTCTAGCTATCTCTCGCGAACATTCAAGCTCTCTATCTCACTTTCGCGCAAACTAACTCGCGCATTCTTTAGCGTTTTCGCGAAATGTCTCGCGGTCTCTGTCGTTCTGGATCGTACGGGCTCGCTCTTTCGCTCAATCGCGAACGCTGAGGTTATTTCTCGAGCTCTAGCTCTATCTAGTTCTCCCTCTCGCTCTCTATCTAAAATGTTAGAATACATATATATAATTTAAATAATTGTAATCATTTTAATTAAAGTTTGTTTGGGATCTTCCAAATCGTGGTTAATCTTTCGTTTCTTTTCACTCCCTTTATTCTTGAGCTGTTTATCGTAATGTTTTTCGAATCTTTCTTCAACGTCGATTCTATAAATCCACGTATTTGAAATAATTATTTTATAATTTATTTATACGCTAATGCATTGTAATTTATTTATTTGCTCGAGCATTTTCGCTCCTCTCTAATTGCTCCTTATCATGTCAATCATTATATTCCCTTTCCTATTACATTAAAACGTTTAACAACATGGTTAAAATAATATGGATTATCATATTATTCACGAGCAATTCACAATTTTTACGTCTCTCTCTCTCTCTCTCTCCCCCTCTTTGCGCAGGCCGCATGCGCAAAGAACCAATTAAAAAAAATTTATTAATCGAAAAAAATTATACACTGAATGCGATGGTATGTAGGAGGAGTAAACATAGAGTATGAATGCGTGGGTGGGTGCGTGGGTGGGCAAAACTTTGAAAAAAAACCTCATCGTCACGATCCTTAAAAATTTTGAAAATCATTTGCGCATGCGCAGGCCGCATGCGCAATGGATCATTTGCGCATGCGCAGTCCATATACGGATTCCATGAAATTTCAAACATCTATAACTCAAAAACTAATCAACCGAATATTAATCATTATATATGAAATAGGGGTAGAAAGGACTGGAAAGAATAATAGAATCAGAATTTGACCGATATCTTGAAAATTTAAAAACTTATTCATTTCAACGTAAATATACATAATAATGTATGTAAAAACTGAACCATTGCACCGATTAAAGTGAAATTCAATACCAACCCTCTCCTAATGACACTAAATAAATGTGCCAAAGTAGAAGGCGATATCTCAAAAATTGCGGAGGAGAGAGCGCGAACAATTATTGCGCACATACATATACACACACATTTTTGAAAAAGTGTGTTTTTTGGTGGATATCTCGAAAATTGCGAAGGTGGGAGCGATAACAATTATTGCGCACGCACACACACACACACATTTGTTAAATTAGTGTGTTTTTTTGAGTTTTTAGATTATACTAAACCCATTGGCATAGAAAACCCAAAAAAAAATTTTCGCATCGAAACAAAGCTTCCTCTATGAGGAAGCAAAATTACGTATACTTTATTATTTGACCATAACTGGCAAAATTTTCTTTTCTTAATTTAAAAACGCTACGTTTTGACCATGGTCCTTTTCAAGCAATCTGTTACAAGATCTTATATACGTTATAAGTATACTGGTCAAAAAAATTAACGCAACAAGACATTTA
>NW_011965220.1:0-4793 GCF_000949405.1 Vollenhovia emeryi
GTCGATATTATTGCGGCCCGGCTGAAGCGCCCACAATACTTCTTAGCCGATAGCCGGTATGCTAAGGCGGGAAAGAACTCACTCCGTGTGTAGGATATATATGAGAACTTTATTGAGATCTTGATACACGGCAAGGTGATTAGACTTGACCGTGTCAATGGCGTGTCAATGGCGAGTTACGACTAACTTATTCTGTTCCCGCTCGGACAGCGCCACCGACGACCATAGACTGTGTCGTCGTAAGATGGGCAACTGCAAGTCGCCACATGTCAATGTTTGGCTGCGCTCTCTGCGTTTTGAGAAAAAATCGTTGTCACATAGTGCCCCGTGTCTCAATGTGCCCCACCTTCCCCTATATAATATATGTATACTGTACATAACGTTCCTTTTGCGGCACATCAACTAATAAAAAATGATGATGGCAGTCGTCTACCTAAATATATGTTACGGCTTCTGTTCCACATCGTCGAATCACGCAATGCTGGTGTCAACGTCGATAAAGTCGAACGAATTGTGCTTTCGTTATATGAACATGCATTAAGCTTGTTCGGAATTTATGTTAACGAGATACTATCAACTCATCGGTTATGTTGTATTATAATTAAACATATTACCATGGTTGGGAAGTAACGCGTTACTTGTACAGTGATTACAATACTGTGAAGTACTATACGTAAAGTTCTGTACGTGAAGTTACTTCACGTTGAAGTCAACATATATTACGTTGTTTATTATTACATCGGATTTTGACACATTCATCTTTGCATTGCAATATCTCCACTCATGGGGCACGTAGGAGAAAAATAAAATCACTCTAATTATGCAATCGAACCCAAACTGTTGATTGAGCGCACTTAGAAGTTCATCGGATCAGCCGTTGTTGAAATCCGAAAATCTCACGGTCTGTCAACTCGCGTACTCGCGTAAATTACACGATCGGTGTCGCGCGCGCGATTTCTAGCTACGCTTATACTTGGCGCGAGACACTACCGTGTTTCGTGATTTGAGATAATATTCTTGTTTTGGAGGTCATATTAAAATATCAAATGAGATTATTATGATTTTTCCAAAATGACTTTAAAGTGATATCATAATGATGTCATTATGAATTTTATGTTCTACCTGCCCAAGGAGAAATAAAAAGTTAATATGACGTCAGTTTAATGTCATAGTGACCAAAATATGACGTAAATTTGGTCAATGTGACATCATCTTGATTTTTATTTCTCCTTGGGCTGGATAGGTACGCCGTACCTGAAGCTGAGCGCCGCGTGCTTGGTTACGGTTACGGTCAAGTGATTCGAGTAGGGGACAATAGGTGGTGACTCCCGAAAATTGGCCGAAACACGCAAATTCTGGACATCTCTGTGACCTAAATTAAAATTAATTTCCATATACTGTGACACGTGGCAGATTCGCTTCCGCGTGGTATTTCTACGCCGCGGCGCCGGCGTTCGACCGGTAGAAGTTATAAGAAGATAACGTCGAACTTCTCCCCCCAACCCATCTCTACCACGCGCCAAGCTACCTGGTAGAATTTTCAAGTTTTCATCGTTGGTCCGGAGAAAGTTTAAGTTTACACCATGAAGGACTTTGCGTGAATAAAGCGTTGCCCGTTTGCCATTAAAACACATCAAGGGCACCCCGTACTTGCTTCAGTTGTCGAGCTGGCTAAGACGCCCGTCACGGATTGAGAGAGGTCCCAGGTTCGAATCCTGGCTGGGGTAATATTTTTCGCAATAAGAATTTTAATTCAATGGGGGAAAGAGTAAATATATAATGCTAGGTATAACATTAAAATTAAATTAAAATAATTTGAAAAAATCGCTCTGCGATTTTTAGAACACGTGAATTCTCACTGACGATAATGATCCCACCTAGGGGAAATCTGCGTTATATGTCCGATAGTAACGGCGCGCAGTACAGGGTGGGATAATACGGTATATGATTCACATAGCAATATAATGGCCACCACCTTGCCAGGTCCTAAAAATATGGCGTTTAAGTTTCAATCATATATTTTATCTTCTCCCTTTTTTATTATTGTTGATTTCTGTATATACTACACGCAGGAGATCTCGAGTCAATAAAGTTAGTCTTTTGCGAGTAACTTCCTTTATTATAGTACGCACAGAGTGCGAGAACTCTCTGCACGGGCAACTGAAAATCACACACACCAAAAGGCAATATATATCAAGGACATATGTATAGAAAAACAGTAGTACCAACTCGCTGTACGAAGGAAATCAAAAGTGCTAAAGAAACTAAAGAGGATACAATAATCAGCGACATCTGTGTCACTTAAACGGGAACAAAAAGATTCAAAAAGAACAAATATGTAGACTGCCGATCAGTACATGTTTACCTTAATAAAGCTAAATTAAACTTAGTTCTCAACAATTATTATATGTAAAACTCGAAATATCTTTTCTTCCTGAAGATATACATACATCCCACATAGAAACAAAACTTCTAATGGACGTCCATTATACGTTTGTCATGGAGATTGACACCTTCCAGTAGACGTCTATTAGATGACTGTTCCGGATTCATTTCTGAATCGCGGTCAGCTCGTTGCCGGCGTGATGGCAGCATCAGCCGGGTCGGATCGTGCAGCGCCGCAGGAGCGCTGCGCGCGCATGCCCGATCGAGGCGACGGCGCTTCGTCACGTCCGTTACCGGCACCTTTTTGGCTCATGGCAACCGTACCGAGTACACGCGTCGTGAAGTGCAGAAGATCTTTGTAGTGCTCTGGTGGACTTTCTCATCCGAGAACTGACTCAGTGTGAACATTCAGTGAACACTTCGCAGTGCTACGCATTCAGGACATAAGATACAGCATCACCGGCAGCGCAAGCTCACCACGCTTTGCACGCCGGCGTAGCGTGGACACGGCTCACGGGCATCCGCATTCACGAGGCCGGCTTTAGATAAATACTATCGACCCGTGCAAGTGATTAAGAGACTTTTCATCCACCGGTATCTCATAGACTACCAAACTGTAAGCTTTTATACTTATTAAACTGACACGGTATTTTACTCAAACGCCAAGAGTGTTCGATCACGTGATTACTACCCTCGCACGCGTGCATCCGTTCCCCGAGTCTCTCGCCGCAAAGCCCTCTCACCCTGCTTCCATCCGCAGCGGTCCAGCGAGCTCTCCCAAAAGAGAATCGCCAACATTTTTTGGTCCTTCGAGCCGGATGCGGCGAGGCTCTCGGACGGATTAGCTCAACCACGCAGCGATCACGTGATCGGCGGCGCGCACAGATACGGTCCTACGCGTCGACCAAGTGGTCTCACGGCCCTTTCGCGTGATCAGTGGCGCGCACATACACGGCTTTCCGCATTGTTCACGTGATTTCACGATCCTCTCGCGTGAATCTCATCGCTAATTTTATCTCTCTCTTCTCTACCTATACTTCTCAACCTCTCACGCTCTCTCGCCATGGCGGACGAGACGAAGACTGGCAAGACGGACCGCTCGAAAACCCCTGTGTTGGAGCTGCCTCCAGGAGACCGCACGTCGGGAAGGACGACATCTCCTGCCCGGCTTCCGACGGAGCTCGCGCTCAAGGTGCAGACGCAGATGGGCCGGATTGCTGCACTCAGGGAGTTCACCGAGTCCCTGCCGGATGTCCCAGCGGAGACGTCTAATGAAGAGGTCTCGCAGATCCAGCAGCTGATCGAGGAGACTCACAAGGCGTTCGTAAAGGAGCACGCCTATTTCGAGGTGTCATGTCCTACGACGCTTACTCACCATGAGTACTTCGCCGAGAGCGCTCACCAGGCTGAGTTGCGATGCTACATGCAGGCGCGACGAGTCATCGGCGTGCTTCGTCACGCATTGGCAGATCAGCCCGCTCAACCGCAGACCAGTTCATCGACCGGCGAGAACAGACAGCCGCTCTCACGCTTGCCGGACATCTCACTCCCCAAGTTCACCGGGGAGTATGCCGCATGGCCTGCGTTCAGAGATCTCTTCACCAGTCTGATCATGGAGAACGAGCAGCTCACGAACGTCGAGAGACTTCACTACCTCCGTTCGTCGGTGGAAGGCGCGCCAGCCCAGCTGATCGCAGGATTCATCATGGCAGGAGACTCGCTCACGCCGTCCTGGGAGTTACTCAAGGACAGGTACGAGAACAAACGTCTACTCATTCACGCCTGCCTTGATAAACTGTTCGCCAGCTCAACCCCAGTGCCAAGGAAGGCGGCGTCCTTGGATCGACTGGTCTCGGGAGTCAGAGCAGCACTCAAGGGACTGGAGGCCCTCGAGGTAACGGACAAGCTCGGAGATTCCGCGGTGGTGTATCACGTCACGCGACTTCTGGATCGCGTGACACGGGAACAGTGGGAGAACGCTGTTGGAGCCACGCGTGACTACCCCACGTTCGAGACACTCGAGGAGTTTTTGACGACCAAGAGACGGGCGCTCGAGCGGATCGAAGCTACGACTCATCCAAGTCCCAGCTCAGCACCCTCACCACCAAAGAGGGCTCACCAGGCAACTCAGCAGAGCGACCCATCGTACCCGTGCGACTGTTGCAATGCGCAGCACTTTATTGTGATGTGCAGTAAGTTCCGGGAACTGGCACCGGCAGCCCGGCACAAGGTGGCAGTTGACAAGCGCTTGTGCTTCAACTGCCTGGGGAGGCACAGTGTGCGTGCATGCAAGTCGCAGCGAGGTTGCAAGACCTGCTCAGGGCGGCACCACACAATGCTGCACGGCACACACCCAATAGCAGCGCCAGCCCAGAAGACCGGTGGGTCATCGGTCACGCCCGAACATT
>NW_011965220.1:6793-12763 GCF_000949405.1 Vollenhovia emeryi
TCCATCCCGCGACTGGAACTCACGGCTGCTTTACTGCTCTCTCGACTCATGCAATACGTCAAAGCCACTTTGAACATGGACGTTACGGCAACGCATATGTGGACGGACTCTCTAGTGACACTTTCGTGGATCAAATCTCATGCATCACGCTGGAAGGATTTTGTCAGGAACCGGGTGGCTCAAATTCAAGAACTCACTCCAGCTGCTCACTGGAGATACATACCTGGAACTTCCAACCCGGCTGATTGCGCATCACGAGGCCTCACGACCACACAACTTCAAAACCACGCACTCTGGTGGACGGGACCACCATGGATAATCAATTCAGACTCATGGCCGTCGCAACCAGCGCTCGCCGAAGAGTTGAGTGCAACAGAAACTCGCCCAGGCGTCTCGCTATTGACAGTTACGCCAAGGACTGATTATCAATGGGAACTCATCTACAGGTACTCAAGCCTCACTAAACTATTGAGGATTACAGTTCTCTGTTTCAGATTCGTCTCACGGTTGAGGAAGGTCCACGACTCATTGCCTGTTAGACACATCTCTCCAGAGACCTTGGAGAAAGCGAGGCTCTTCTGGATTCAGGCAACTCAAGCAACGTACTTCTCTCACGAGCTCAAGGCGCTACAATCAGATTCACCGTTGGCAAAGGCACACGCATTCAACCGATTAACTGCGTACATCGACGCTCAAGGAGTCATTCGCGTTGGCGGACGACTCGCTCACGCAGCTTTTTCACTCGATGCGAAACATCCTGCAATATTGCCTCTGTTGAAGCAGACTTGCAGGATCTCTTAGGATAACTCGGAATATAAAAGTTGACACGTGCTTTCAGTAATACTCGCTTTATTCAAGTGAGGATATAGAAAAGTGGGGCGCGCGTGATCAGCGTGGAACACGATGAGGCACGCATGCGCCCAGTTACTGCGCAGACATACATGTATATGCTTTGGCACGGTTAATGCCTGTTTATGTGCAATGGCCAAATACAGCACAGTGTGATTTATCTTGTAATGTATGTTAATTTATTGGAGCTATAAGTTTTTCTGTGTATTAATGAAGTAAGAATTTGTTTCATTATTTATTATTTGTAGATATTTGATACCCGGTCACGAAGATTTAAAGGGGTAATTGGTGCTATAGATGGATGTCACATTCCATGCAAACAACCTGTAGGAAATGCCAATGATTATTATAATAGGAAAGGTTTCCACTCAATTGTACTACAAGGTAAGGATAAAGAGTAAAATAAAATCTGTTTATTTAAATATAATCAATAATTATATATTGAAATGTTTATAGGTGTTTGTGATCACAAAGGTCAATTTATAGACTGTTATATTGGAATGCCAGGTCGCATGCATGATGCAAGAGTGTTCAGAAATAGTCCATTGTTTAATGCTATAGGAAATGGCCTTATTCCAGAAAATCGGCATATTATTGGAGATTCGGCATATCCCCTATTACGAAATTTAATGACACCATTTAAAGATAATGGTCACCTAACACATTTGCAGCTTACATATAATACAAAACTAAATTCAATAAGGTCAATAATTGAGAGAGCTTTTGGATTACTTAAATCCAAATTTAGGAGACTGAAATATTTGGATATTTCAAATTTGGACCTGGGTAATCATGTGATTGCTGCAGCTTGTGTATTATACAACTTCATACTAAACAGAGATGGATTTATGATGGAGGATGAAGTAGTTATGGACAATGAATACATAGAGGACGAAGTACAAGTTGATATCATAGACGAAGATGTTGAAGCGGTTGAGAAGCGTATGAATATAGCTCGAAATCTTTAAATAATGGAACAAACTTATGTAGTTTATAAAATATTTATTTTGTATTAAATATACACAATATTAAATCTATTAATATGTTAACGTTATTTTTACTTGTATTAATAATTAGTTACTCTTGTTTTTATTGGACTCTATTAATTCTCGCAATATTTCATTTCTCTCTCTTTGTATCCTGTTATGTTCATTTACAACATCCTTTAACTCATTTATGGCATCTACTCTTTTTTGTTCACATTCCAATTGTTGCTTTCGAAGATCGTACGAAGCTTTCGTTCTTGCACATTTCAACTTCTTGGATTTTGGACCAGAAACATCGTCAACATCAGGAACAGGATCGTTTATCGGGAAGGAAGGGACTGTTTGACTGTAATTGTCAAACAATTCATATTTGTTAATTTCTGCGTTATTAACATACTGGTCATGTTCCCGTACAGCACAAAACTTGCAGTTACATTGCAATAACATTGCTACAATATTGCAACATTGCTGTAATGTAGCTGCAATGTAGCTGTAAGGTTTGTGCTGTATGGGTTTATAGCGTGGTACCTTCATTTTTAATGTTGTACATGTAAGGATAAAAATTTAACTGTGCACAATGTTGTAGCTTATTTAATGCATATAAATTAACAGACGAATATGCAAAAACATGTGTAACGCGACTAAAATTATTAGTTTTTATACAACTTTTAAGAAAAGAATGTATTTTGCGCAGTCTTACACACCAAGCTGAAAATGCACTGTCTGTTACATCTTGCGCTATTTCTATATCTGAGCAAATTGAAGACATTGTCATTCTTTTCTCTGAATTTGAAATAGAGCAATGTTGCGAAGGAATACATTGTTCAACATTCCTTTCCTTGTCAGAAGATGCCATAGAGGAGAGTGATGCGCCAATGTTTATGGTTTTATCTTCTACAAAGATATTTTTCATAGAATCATACCACTCCCAGGAAATTCTACCACGTCCTGTACTCGTCTTTTTATTATTATCCTTTAAACTTTTATATGTTTGTTTTAAGTTTCTCATTTTACGGTCCAATACGTCTTCAGTAACATTGTAGCCCTTTGACTTAAAATTTTTGACAATATCTAACCATAATGTTTTTTAATTTTTGGATCCCGCAATTTATCTTTTCGTTCAAAATAATAATCCAAGAATAATTTGGTATTCTCTCTAGTCCATGAAAAGTTTACAACTTTGGAATCTGTAATATGATAAATGTTTTATACAGGATTTAGAAAATAGTTTAATACATATTTAATAAGAGGATCTATATAATATAGTGATACGTCCTGTGGACTCCACGATTTCTCTCTTTCGGAAAACCATAAGGAATTTTTTTTCTCTCCCTTGGAAACTATAATTTTAGAAATCAACGGATATCGACTAGCAAACGCACGAGTCCCTTCCCCACAAAAAATTGTTTGTCAGAGTTTCACTTTTCGAAACTCGAAACATAAAGTGCTTAGATTGCTGGTCGATAGTCGTTGAAATGGTAAAAAAGAGGAGAAATAACAGATAGGATGGGATCAGGCCCTTCAGAATATAATAGATATAATAGATATAATAGATATAACTTTATTATATTGTAACTATCATAATCTACCCTTATCATGAATTACAAATGTAATGTCTAGTTAAAATTAAAGATACATACATACATACCATTACCTTCGTTTGATACGCTTATTGCTTCATGTGACGACACAGTCTGTGCAAAATATGTATTAAAGAATTTTGAATTTATAAAGAACAAATATAATTTAAAAATTATTTCCATTTTGTAAGTGTATTAAGAATTAGAGTAATGTATTAATTTTAAACATAAAATATTTGTGGTGTATAGGAAAAAATTCATTCACTTAATTAATATACAATTGAACATACGAGTTATAAAAAAAATTATTATTTTGCTATTTTTCAACCGTCCAAACATAGTAACATAACAAATGCAAAAAACATTTATAGCTGAAATTATTTTTTACAATTTTGTAAGTCTACATAATATTTTTCATATACGTACAATTTTGCAACTGCTTGTGCACATCTCTTGCTGCAACAACGCTGTATACTATATTATTATAAGTATAATGTTCCTTCAATTCATCCATATTATTTACATTATCCATTTCGTAAACAATGAAATAGGTTAGGCAGCACAACACGTTGCGCTTACTCAGCGTACTTTTAGTATGCTGGAAACAATGGCGACCGCTGAGCAAACGTTGGAAAAGCATAAACCGCTAGGTGGTGTTCAGCAGAAAATCTTCCAACAGTTGCAAAGCTGCTTTCTCTGCCGAACGCACCCAATGTCTTGGTCCTGGTTTTGCTCATTCGAGCTTTCTTCGGCCGGGGTGACGCGGTGGTGTGCCACTCAGCGCTCTGCCTTTTTGTCTCCGGGTCGTACCTGCAATGTATTCGAAACACCACGTTTCGTCGCCGGTTACCACTTTGCTTAAAAACTCGGGGTCATCTTCGCACAATTGCAACAATTCTTTACACCGAAGCACCCGGAGCTGTTTTTGGTCGTCAGTTAACACCCGCGGCACAAGTTTGGCGCTCACCTTCCGCATCAATAAATCCTCGGAAATGATTCGGTGCACCGTCGATTTCGGAATATTCAGGGCATCTGCTACCTGGTAAACACTAAACCGACGATCAGAGTTCAAAAAATCGCGCACTCGCTGCACATTCTCATCGATTCGGGAGGTCGACGGGCGTCCAGACCGAGGTTCGTCAGCCACCTCTTCCGGCCCCTCCTTGAACGCCTTGTGCCACTTCTTCACTTGGGAGTAGGATAAACAATTATCCTTAAAGGCATCCTGAAGCATTGAAAACGTTTCCGTTGCATTCTTGCCCAGACGGACGCAGAATTTGATTGCGTAGCGTTGTTCGATGGTAGACTCCATCGCGCCGTGTCGAAAACTCAAAACAGAGGTTCACGGAAAGATCCGTCCTACCGCTCCGAGAGCTCAAAGCCGACTGACACCGGTCGCGTTTCAAAGCTTAGACCTCCCACCACCTGCCCCAAGCGTTGGAGCGCGCCGGAATGTACACTCGCGTCCGGAAAAAAATGAGGCTCATTACTTTTGGGATGGACCCTGTACATCGGACTTGACATTTTTCGAATATTCTGAGAATATTCTCAGAATATCATATGCTATCTGGGAAAGTCTTCGCTCTAATATTCTTTAGAGGGAAAGCTTCCACCCATTTGGTGAAACAGTCTACAACTACAACAAGAAACCTTTTCCCAGATGTAGTCATCGGAAATATGTAGACCCAGGATATCCATCTGTAGCCTTTCAAACGGGGCTCCTACATTATAAAATTGTAAAGAAGACTTCCTTCTCCGTTGGGCCTTTTCACAAATTTCACAAGTTCTACAATATTCCTCCACATCCTGCTTACAGATAACCCAATAAAACCGTTTTCGCATTTTAACCAGAGTGTTATTAACTCCAAAATGTCTTCCAATCGAGAAGTCATGGAGGGGAATAAATACGTAAATTAATAGATAACCAAACATCAAGTCAAAGCATTAATAATAGTGTCATATATAGAGTTAAAATTCTCGATATCTTTTTTTAATTAATGGTGTTAACAGTACGTTAGTTCAGATTGCCAGTATTGATAACAAATATTCAAATTTTAATCGACCTCAGCTGGCCACATTTATTGGATTCGATTTCACAACGTTTCGACCTTTGGTTTAGGTTCTTATCAAGTGGGATCTAAGAGTAATAGTTTTACATTTGGATTACGTGAGTAGTAAAGAGGCTATAGCGCCACTTAATGGTGTTAGTATAAATTTTTATGTGTAACATTTCGGCAATTTCTCTCTTTCTCATATGATTTTCACAATGCAAGATGTCTGGAGAAAACCAATTGAAATCGTGACCGAGCGCAGTACGGTGTTTGCTAATAACGGAATGGATATTATCATCTTTTTTAATATTATTAAAGTGCTCTTTGACTCTCGTCTCTAGAAGTCGTTTTGTCTGGCCAATGTAGGATGCGTTGCGGTTGTTGCAATGTAATTTATACTATTCCGGTTTTTCTGAAATTACATAGAAATTACATAGATCTTTTCCTCTTTTAAGTAGTCGGATCAATTTTTTGTAACCATAAAAACAGTAGGGTAGAATGGGT
>NW_011965221.1:0-5972 GCF_000949405.1 Vollenhovia emeryi
TATATATATATATAGAGGAGTTTTAACTTTAGACTGCAAAATATATGGAAATATAATATAAGCATTATACAAAAACATGTTCCAAATAAACTCCCAATATTTTCAAGGGGACAATTCCGCAAAAGTTAGCTGCCTACCGCCTTTCCTGGAGATGGGGCGGGGACTTATTCAACTAACTAATATGATCAAAGATAATAATCTCTTTAGGTTGTCAATAATATATTTTATATCAATGAAAAAGTTTAATCGACCGTGGCACATAAATAAATAAATAAATCTGTCTAAACATGTTTAATAAATTAAATAAAAACATATACCGTGCGACGTTTCGACCAAGGGTTTTCGTCCTTTTCAAGCACATTCTAAAATGAACAATCCGATGATCGGGATTACAGACTTGTCGAAGATACAAATTAAATAATACAAGTTAAATTAATAGACAATCAAAATGGGTAAAATAATAATACAATATGTAATATGAAACAATATCACAAGTACTGAGTACAGTAAAAGATATGGTTTGTCACAGCGGACACATAATGTTGCCGCGCCGCTCCGTGCGCGGTGTATTTTCCTTCTTACTCGCTCCGGAGGTGTTCTCTGACGAGAACCGAAGGGATTCTTTGATGGGATGTGGCTGGTCGGAGGTCACTCCAAGAAGGCACCGTTGAATCTCACAGATTAACTTTATTTAGCTGAGTTTCACAAGATTGGTTGACGGCAGGCCGAAGGCCTGACGGACAAGTGTTTACCGCGTACAGTACGTTATCGGATACGCGATAGTGACAAATGCCCCGATCTCGGGCGTTCCTCCGGTTTTAAACCCGATGATCGAGGCGTCAGCGTTCTCGGTACTCGATCGAGGTTATGCGTAATCGGGTCGAGAACTTGCTGACTTCTTCTCCGAATTTAATTGGGTTGCGCGGTCGGGCTTTTGTGGCTCGATCGCGCAATATGCTTACGCTAGTGTTATTCTAATTGCAGTAATACTGCTTGAGTGCCCTCGTTACCTCTTTCGGCAATCGGGGCACAACATCCCTCCCCCTTTGGAAGAAGGAAAACTGAGGGATGAAGTTTTCCGCTCATGGGTTTACCCTCTCCCTTTTCCTTGTTCCTTACAATACTTCTTTACAATTTATGCTTAGTACATCATCGCGGGTTCGCGGTTAACATAGTTTGGTGTATTCGGTTGTTTTTTCGTTTTACGGTATATTATCCATGCGCTTATGCCTATTAGGCTAACTATAATTATTGCCATGCCCGTGCTTAGCGAATACGCGACGTATCTGTTCGCGAATATGTGTTCGTTCGCTCCGTTTTCCAATTCTCTTTCGAGTTCCCGTGTGCTTAGGCTTAGTTCTATCAATTCCTTCGGGTTCGTTATTACGGGTTTTAACTTTAGGTTACTTTGTACGTTTAGCTGCTTTCCTTCGGCCAGGGGGTTGACCGTGTTTTTCGTTAGGTTATATCCCGGTAGGTGTGTCTGTACTACTTTATTGCCTATTTGTGTTTTAGTTTTCATGATCACGTCGGGCGTGGTTAGTTTACATTTGTCTTGTAGAGTGACTTTGCCTGTATTCTTTATAGCGATTTCGCTTTCTGACTGTCCGTTACATTGGACGCTGATTCGTTGCTCTCCTCGCGTGGAGTATAGCCAAGTGTGTTTTTCTTCTACCGCTATCCAAATGGTTCGGTTGCTTGTAAGGTGTCGTTTTTCGCACGCGCTTAGGTGGCCCGGGGCCTGTACATAGGTTTGCACCTCGCATGGTGCGTCTCCGCTTACATGGTATATCGGGAATGCTTGATTGCATACATATTTTTCTGCTGTTCGCGTGCAGGTTTCTAGTTCTCGCTCTTTGATTATTAGGTAATTGTGATTTTCCCTATCTATCGCCATTAAATCTCCGGACGTTTTTACGAATGTGAATATATTGTCTCGCTCGTGGGCGGGAAGGGGAGTCGTTTTTATTATTTCGTATATTGGGTAGTTTACAATTGGGAATTTCAGAATGGTGTACACGTGAGGCATGTTTACGTACGCTGCTACCTTCACGTGTTCTTGGATCGTTTGCCAGTTTTCGGCTTGTACTCTGAATGGGAAGTGCTGTCCTGCCCCTAGGTATGTCGCAGCTTCCCGAAGTTCCGTCATTATTAATTCTATCGGCAACAGTCTTGTTAAAATTATTCCGTGTCTTGCGTGAGTCAAGTAATCCGTTACGTCAGTTATGTCTCTCGCCAGTGTGTTCGTTATCTCACTTATTGTCACGAGGTGTTCTATTATATCCTCGCGGTTCGTCAGTCGTGAAACCTGACCCTGCATCTTCCGTGTGGCGTTCGCGATCATGTTCTCGTTGCGGGTCAAGGTGTTTTCTAATACCTCTATGTGCCCTATCGATTTATCCAGTATCCTCAGCTGGTTTTTCATCACGTGTTGCAGTGTCCTTTGTTGTCCCTGCAATAATTTCATTTGTTCGTTTATCTTGCGTTCGTCTTCCGCATCCATCGTGCCGAACAGCGTTTTGCTTACGCTGCCGATCGCATTGATTAGGCCTCTTTTGTTTTCCTTGGCGGTGTACAGTGTCTGCAGGCGCTTGAGGGCCGTTGCGATCTGTGCTTCCTGTTTCGCCACTATCTGTAGTACGTTTTCGCACGACGGTTCGATTCCCGCGAAGGCGTGTTGGCTCGCGTGTCTTCGTCGAATTCTATTAGCTGCTGATGCCTGACTCCTAGGGCTTTTACTTCGAGGTCCATCGTTATTTTCCATTCGGCCTCGGTTTCTTGCAGTGTGCCTAGTTTTTCGTAATATAGTCCCGGTTCGTGGTCGAATCGGTGGATTTCCCATGGCTCTTTCTCGGCTCTTGTGCTGAGTAGCAGCAATGTCAGTCCCATCCTGCAAGACAGGAGTTTAGGTTACTTTCTTTGAAGTCCCCGTCGCTTTTTAGTTGTAGGTGCGCGGGGGGTTTTCTCGCTAACAGTTATCTTGGGCCTGCTGCGTCAGGCGACTCTATATCTTATTCTTTTAATTCTGTCACCTGTAATTTGCTCGCCGTGAGCTTCATTCTCGTTTAGTCTTTCGTCCTCGTAATGTCTGCTCCACGCTCGCCCTGCTGCCTGGGATTCGCGGCGTGCAGGCGATGTCGCCGGTTGTTTCAACCCACGTACTGTTCGGCGTGTCGCGTTAACTGTGCCGATATCGGTTGCCGCGAGTTAGCGGTTGCCGAAGGTCCGGTGCCCGATCTCGTGGGTGGATCATCGGAGGGTTCTTCTTCGTCGTCTGGCGGGTCGCCTCCTCCTCCAGTTTACGACCCACCCCCTAGCTATGGGGAGGCCATGGCGTACCGCGAGGGATCGCTTTGGGTGTCCCTCCACGTCTCCTCGGGGGCCCGATGGGTCTACTTTCAGTGAGGTAATTGTCCTCTTGTTTTCTTGCCTACTGTTCTTTTTTACTTTCGCTTTTCGTTATATCGATTTTCTGTCTTGTTTACAGACGTTGGTTCATCGGCCTGGTGTGGCTGTGACGGCGGGGCGTTTCACTCCCTGGTCTTCTTTCTGGGCTCATTGCCGATTCCTTCTTTATGCACACATATATATATTTTTATACCCATGTTTTTATTTTGATCCATTCATACATACATATATTGTTATACCCATGTTTTATTTTCTTAAGTATACTTAACTTTTTCATGGAATGTTTCGATTTTATTTAGTTACCCTGTCTCCTACCTTCTATTCCTGTCCCTTCCCCCCTTGTTTGTAGTTTTATGCGACTAATATTCTACAAAGGGTTTTAGGCGGTTTATGTGCACTCGTAGGCTTCGTCGTCCCTTTTTTATAGTATAGTTTACTTCCGAGTGCTTCTCCGTAATGATGTACGGACCTATCCATTGAGCATCTAGTTTTTTCGAGCGTCCTCTCCTTACGGTTTCGTCGTGTAGGAGTACCTTTTCCCCTACTTTAAACATTGCAGTTTTAGTTCGTTTGTCATATTGAGCTTTCGCCTTTTCTTTATTGACTATTAATTGTTCCTTCGCCGCCTGTTGCGTCGCTCGCATTCTCTCGCGTAGTTCCTGCGCGTAGTCGTCGTATGAGTACGTCTGTCGCGGCGGTTGAGTCAGGGCCGTAGGTAGAGTCGCTTGGTGCCCGTATATCAATTCGTGTGGCGTGTACCCTGTCGCGCTATGTGGCGTCGTGTTATATGTAAACATTGCGTACGGGATCCATTCATCCCAATCACTTTGATCCTCGTCTATGTAGTGTCGCAAGTATTCTGCAATAGTGCGATGCGATCTTTCCAGAGCTCCATTGCTTTCAGGGTGGTAAGCCGTCGTCTGGATCTTTTTTATTTTTAATAGTTTGCACGTATTCTTGAATACGTCGCTTAGGAAATTGGTACCTTGATCGGTCAGTACCTTTTCTGGTATGCCGTGTTCTAAAATTATCCTCGTTACGAACATTTTTGCGACCGTGACTGCCTCCTGATTCGGTATGGGGATTGCCTTACTAAATTTCGTTAAACTGTCTTGGAACGTCAGTAAGTATTTGTTTCCCTGTGTAGTCGTCAACGGTCCTACAATATCTAAGGCACATTTTTCGAATGGCCTATCTGGCGTGTCTGTTATCACCAGTGGTACTTTTATTCTTCGTGACAATTTATTTTTCTGACACTTTTCGCATTTTGAGATGTGCTCTTCCACATCCTTCGTTAACCCTTTCCAATTATGAGTCAACCGAATTCTTCGTATGGTGCGTTCCACTCCTTGATGTCCTCCCACAGGCGCATCATGGTATTCATACAGTATTTTCTTCTTTTCCTCTTCTGAATATTCGCGTTCCGTCGTCGTGTCTGTCTCCTCGACGGTGTTTACGTCAGCAACGTGTCGACTGAGCGCGTCAGCATTTTTGTTTATCGCACCTGCTTTGTGTACGATTACGTAGTCGTACTCTTCTAATTTTAGTCGCCACCTTATTAGGCGCGATCCTGGATCGTTTACACTAAATAGCCACACTAGAGATTTGTGGTCTGTGACTATCGTGAATTTCGTTCCGTATAGGTACGGTCGGAAGTGTTTGACCGCCCATACTATGGCTAGCAATTCTTTTTCCGTAGTGCTATAATTTTGTTCGGCTTTATTTAAGACTCGACTCGCGTATGCTATTGGTCTATCCTTTCCTATTTCTCCCTGCGATAATACTGCCCCAATCGCGTGATCGGATGCATCAGTCGTCACTATAAACGGCTGTTCGAAATCGGGATACTGTAGAACGGGTGCTGTCGTCAATTTTTCTTTTAAAATATCAAACGCTTGTTGTTGTTCTTCCGTCCACTCAAATTTTGTTCCCTTCTTCAGTACATTTGTTAAAGGTTTTGCTATTTTAGAGAAATTTTCTATAAATCGCCTATAATATCCTGCCAGTCCGATGAAGGCCTGGATATCCTTTTCCTTTTCTGGCGTCGGAAACCTTTTAACGGCTTCTAATTTCGTTGGATCCGGAAGGATTCCGTTATCTGTTATCTTGTGTCCGAGGTACGTCACCTCTTTTCTTAGGAACTCGCACTTGTCCGGCTGTAATTTTAGATTATTCTCTCTCAGCCTTTTTAATACTTCCACGAGTCGTTGTGTTCCTTTAGACTATGCGCATATATGACTATGTCATCTATATATACGAGACACTTGAGTCCCTGTAATCCGGTTAGTACGGCATTCATTACTCTTTGCAACGTAGCTGGTGCGTTTTTTAGACCAAATGGCATTCTATTATATTCGTAATGCCCATGTGGAGTGGAAAATGCTGTTTTCTCCTTATCAGCTTCCTCCATTTTTATTTGGTGGTATCCCGAAGCTAGATCCAGCGTCGAAAAATATATTGCATTTCCCAACTGATCTAATATGTGCGTCATATTTGGTATCGGGAACGAATCGCCTATTGTCAGGTCGTTTACTTTTCTAAAATCGACCACGACTCGTAGTTTT
>NW_011965222.1:0-5974 GCF_000949405.1 Vollenhovia emeryi
TACACTGCAAAAACTTGGCGTGTTTAACGTGTGTTAAAAGTATGTGAAAATAACGCACAACACGCGTTTTACGTGTGTAGGGAGCGTCTGCTGCGTTGCTTAGGTGCTTTGGTGCGTTGTTTCAACACCGTAACGCGTAAATTCAATGCGTTTTAGCTACGTTATGTTTGGAACACGCTTCCGACGTGTGTATCATAAATGACAGTCAAAATGGAACATACGTAAAGTGTGTTAAAACCATTGATAAAATGCCCAGTTACACACATCGTACCTCGCAACACACGATTATGGCTACACATTAAATGAGAGTAACACGCCAAAAAATAATACATTTTAAACGTGTTATCGGGTCAACGTTTATAATAAAATTAATCTAATTTTTAATTAATATATTCACTGAGATACAATAAAAACACAATTTCTCTTAAAGTTATTTACTTTTGCATAAACTATATATGTTTCCGTTTATAATGTATATAACGCATAAGTTTATTTAACCATTATTTTATACCATAAGTATATTTTAAACATAAGTATATTTTTATTATAAGTATATTATAACCCTTATTTTATACCATAATTTTATTTAACCATTATATTATATGTATATTTATTATATACATATATTATTATGTACATATAATATATAAAATAATGAGGCAATCGTGAAATCGTGATGCAAAAATATTGGTATATTAATATTCTATTTTATCCAATAAATTCATTTCGTTCGTGATTGAACAAGCAAACGTATGTTGCTTTCATCAGTTTGAAATGCAAAAGCGGATGGGGAAAACTCAAATTCTGGACCGTGATCAACTCTTGAAAATTATTGTTCCCCTTTTCAATGCAGTATGCATTAAGCTTTTTATTATAATACAGGGTTAGAAGAAATGTGACAAGAAAAAATATACGATCACCAAGTACAAAAATTTCTTTGATCTCACTAAACAGAGGCAGTGAGATCATTACATTCCATGAGAATAACGGACTTTGGTTTATACGTGGTACCGTAGATAACTACCTTAGGTGTCCGCAATATTAGACATGTGTCTCTGTCAGCTTCAGCTACGAATCTGTGAAATATTCTTGCATTTGGCAGATTATTTAATAGCAACGTAACTCCGGGAGATATTTTATCGCCTTGATACAAGAACTTTTTTGCGGGCGCGCCAGGATATGTTGCGAGTCTTGAACATAATCGTGCCTGGTGTCGATAGGCCAAGGTATAGGCCATATTCTTAAAATTGTTTACGACTGGTACCAACGATTTGAAGTAAGCATGGGCAGCTTCAAAGCGAAAACACCATTGCTGTCGTGCTGGTCCAAATTTTCGGATGCATCGCGGTATATGAGTGAGGAAATGAAATTTTGGCACTATACAATCTGCAGGATAGAGGCGCTGAAACCGTTGAATGTACAACTCTATCATACGAGCCAACAGGTCAACAGATTCTATACGAACTTCGTATGCCAAGCAAATATTCAGTATTTGTAAAAGAAGGGAGTGGCACTCCATTCGCTCAGAAATATCTTCTTCTTCCTTATCTATTGTCCATTCACCAATTAAAAATGGTAAGCTATGAACCAAGGCAATCATCTGTGATGCTGTTTGACATAAATGATCGTTTGCATGGAGATGATCTTGTAATATAACTCCAGGTGCGTCCGATTGCAAAGGTCCGTAGTTGAAGTGACTGCGGCGATCGTTGAATTCGTCTAACGTGAAAAGATGTTTCTCTTCTATGCAAAATGTCAACAATTTTCGACAAGCAATTACAGCGATGCCTTCGATCAAGACATGCATCGTGTCTTGAGGTAAACAGGTAGTCACGTCGAAATTTGGTATATCCAATAATGGGCTTCTGTTGTTGATACCGTATCGTTTTTTCCAAAAATCGATAGTGTTCTTCGGAACATGGAGTTCACTAATTGCTGCTATATGATCTTCATGAGTTGCATAGTCTCGCAACATGAAATTGTCTTCTGAGAAATTCGTCTTCCAGTTGTGTTTCGTCGTCATACATTGGCGACATGGACGATAAGCTGATACGGACTCTTTAAAGCCGCCCATCAGCGCAGATGCCGGAGTATCCCCCGCGCAAAATAGAAGTGATCCTTTAAAAACCTTTTTCTCCTGTTCCGTGACATTTACAGTGATTCCTTGGGTTTGCAGAGTTATAATATCAGTGATGAATGGTTCTAGTACCTTTTGAAGCCCACCTTTTTTCAAATATTCGGTTTTGACGATTGCTAATAATTGGACTGTATTCTGTGTCGATCGTACTTCAGGAGGGATATTCGCAAGAGTCCAGTAAAACATGGACTTTTTGCACTGACACCTAATGGATTTGCTACCCCGAGATCGTCATAATAAAGAATTATGGCTAAGGCGTTTTGATTTTTACGAAAAAATTCGTTCTTGCAGTACTGAGAACCATGTAACACCGACTTTAGCACATCACCTTCTTGTGCCCTCGCATTTTCCACATTAAGCCGTACTTCATCGTTACATAGGAGCATGTTTAGATTGGCCAGAAACGGTACAATGTATGCACAACGTTGAACCTCGACTAAGTCCCGTATACATGGAGTTTGTTTCTTTTTAACCCATGCAAGTTCCTTATAAAGAACGAGTTTTTGTGGCATCACCATATGAAGTTCCTCAACAAGCATTTTGTCAAGACAGTACTTCGAACGCACTTTGGAGAACAGCATTGAGGAAGGGTACCTCTGTTCATACATCTCCTTCACAGTGTCAAAATCAAGACAATTTGTCGCATGATCTACTTGCTGCTGAAGATCATTCTGTAAATACACATAATTGAATTATTGTATATTGTAAATGACAAACTTTAATAAAGTAAAGTATGCAATAGCATTTTTATTTATATTCTGAATATTACCAGTATAATGGACGAATGCACAGACAGTAAATTCTGAACACCGTCAATTATACAATCAACAGCAGTTTGAGAAATCTTGCAGCTTTCTCGAATATGCAGAAGAAATTGTGCTGCATGCCATTGAAGTTGTTCTATTGGAGTAATGTGTGGCTCTTCGTGTACTAAGCAGAAGAAAAAGATGAATAAATTATCTGAATTTTAACAGAAGATAAACTTATAAGCAAGGGGGTAACCACTAGCTAAAATGTTGTCCCACCGATTACATGATTTCATTTGATTTCATATGATTTCATATAATTTCGTCTGATTGTAAATAATTTTCTTATGCACGTTTAAAAATAGGCGACGTTGTCAAGAGCTGTTAGATTTCCTCAAAACATTATGTCTTTGATTTAATATGTATGCCTGTGTATAAATAGTTTCTACGCAGTTTCGCTCTAATTCAATCGTATAATTTAATCGCCACGGAGATGTACTAAAAGAGATGTAAAATAAAATAGAAGCTGTCATCCAAAATTTACATTCTTCGTCGGAGATGGATATGCAAGATCGAAATGCAAAACATGAAATACATTGTGCGTATGACACATTAATCATTTGTATAAGATACGATTTCAATGATCTGCATGAACACAAATAG
This sequence comes from Vollenhovia emeryi, assembly GCF_000949405.1. Classification (NCBI taxonomy): domain Eukaryota; kingdom Metazoa; phylum Arthropoda; class Insecta; order Hymenoptera; family Formicidae; genus Vollenhovia; species Vollenhovia emeryi. The sequence goes on from NW_011965222.1 coordinate 3,547, forward strand.
ACGAGTTTTTTTTACATATAAATATGTATATATCTATATCTATATCTCACGTTTTATTTACTATCCTCTCTCCGATTTCTAAATATCATGCTACAATGGACTGCCAAATGTATTACAGCATGCGCAGTGTGGCCCCTCGAATAAGAGTGTAAGAGATATTTTCTTTTTCCTGACTATCATAATTCTAGATTCGATTAAATTCGATCGTATGGTCAATCGGTCGTTCACTTTTTTCCGCGCTGAAGTGACTGACATAAAAAAATATATCCAGCCACCTTTCCCATTCGGACGAATAGCTATAAAATTACATCTCTCCCTACGCGTATATTAGTCGTTCAGAATCTCTAAGTCACACTTTCCTCGTACCGCAATGTAGACTTTGTTAACGTCGACAAGATTCCTAAATCTTGTCGCTAATCCTTCTAGGTTTTATTTTCTATAGTTTGATGGCCACAAAAAATTATTCGCTCGTAAATTTACAGGCAACGTCCTTTCCTCGACTTCAAATGATAGAGATGGACGCTTCTGGTTATCTTTTTTGCAATTATTGCGTGATCGTAATAAATTGTCGATTTTCATAATGATTTCGGAGACACTGTCCCATGATTACATTAAGTGGTTACCCCCTTGCTTATAAGTATCAATTAAAAATTGTTATGTGAAGTGTGAACTGAGAAAATAATTACCTTCGTTGCGATCGTTTACATCATGCTCGTCATGTACATCAGGATGATGAATAACAGGCTCTATTTCTTCCACCGTCTCGAGTGCATTATTTCGGTGATTTCGCCAAAGGTGTTGGCGAAATGTCTTCCATTTATTGAAAGTTGTACCACATCCGTCGTGTTTACATTGAACTTGAAACTGTCGTTCGAATTTGTGGTAGCGTACGATATGCGATATTAAATCGCCGTCTAAGATTTTAGCGAAACACATCGAACAATTTTCTGTCCTTTCTGGCTCTGGACGATCCATACTTTTTTGTAACTTTTACGTGAATACAAGAAAGATGATCACGGAAAACACGTTTATTTCCGCCGTTATCCCAAGCTCAAGCCTCGTCTAACAACTTTAAACAAGCGCGCGGCTTCAGGTGCGACGTATCGGTAATCCGACGTCGTTGCGTGCCTCTTGATTGCCAAATGTCAGTTTCTGAAACGTATTTGTTTAAAATCTTTTTAAATAACCAATTCAATAAGAAAATTTTAATTCCCGATTATTAATTACATTGACGAGAGTATATTTAGTAATTATTTAAAAAGATTTTAAATAAATTATGTTTTAGAAACTGACATTTAGAAGTCAAGGGGCACGCAACGGCGTCGGATTACCGATACGTCGTACCTGAAGCTGAGCGCCGTGCGCTTGGTTACGGTTATTAGTTAACTGAAGTAGGGGGTAAATAGGCGATGCCTCGTGAAAATCGATCGAAATAAACAGTTCGTAGACAGATCTGTCACAAACTAAACGGTTTTTTTCCAAAATGGAAAAAAAAGTGTACTGCGTGTTTGGTGAAAGATGTAAATGTGTAAAATACGTGAAACAATCACCGGACGAGACTGATGTACATGCCGTGCTCAGATCTCTTACGAAAGCGAGTGATACAGACCCCGCATTGAAGGCGATGATGCACGATAAACATATCATTCTGCAGAAGCCAGATCCGGATCGAAATAATTGTCTCTGTGACATCGATTTCGATACAGAAATTGTAGATAAAGAAGAAGTTACACTTCTTTTTCTCGCGCAACCTGGAGAAAGTGTAGCAACACCGTCTTTTCATGATCTTCAAAAGGATGAATCTATAATGACGCTAGATATTCCTGTCTTGCAGTATGAGGACACAGAGATGAGTAAAATAATATCAAGGGACATCAAATTTGAGAGTCAGGTAAATGATTGCAGTGTAGAGAATTTATTACATTTTTCGTTACAGAGGTATGATTAGTATAGAACCATTAATCATCGTAAAATCCAAATATACTAATGTATATACTGTATATACATATATATATACTATATCAACAAAATTGGTTTTTTCAAAACCAGGACAATCAAGCTGCTGACGAGACTGATCCGTTCTCGCAAGCAAGTACGAGTGACATTGTTGTAATTAAACAACCATCGCCAGATATTCGGGCAGTGAAATTATCCTCTCAATCAGATCTGCTCTCGCAAGCAAGTACGAGTGGCATTGCTCTAACAAAACAACCATCGCCAAATACTACTCGGACAGTGAAATTGTCCTCAATAAGAGATCGACCAGAACCTTGGGGTATTATACCTTATCCAGCTCCTTTGCCGGAACTAACACTTGATCTGGTCAAGATACTTGAGACCATCGGTGTATTTGAAGGAATGAGGTCTTTCATCCATTTCTGGACATCGCACTTATTAAACGTAACGAACAATACTCCTACAAAGCAGG
>NW_011965223.1:0-5976 GCF_000949405.1 Vollenhovia emeryi
AATTTTAAATTATAAAATTTTAAATTTAATTTATTATACTTGTAGGAATACCGTAATATATTCTTGCGGGTTTCAGTTACGTTAGTTACCGACATATTCGATATCAGCGCCACCCAATGTCACTATGTAAGAGTCGTTCATACATGACTCGGGTTTTTCCAGTGCGAGTTCGAACACGGTCCCGTGCGGACAAATAATAAAGATCTCTAAGTTCAACAGGTGATGGGCCCAGCCCGAAGGAGAAATAATACCGCATAATAAAGGTATATCGTGGTGTGCCAAAAATGCATAGCAGCATTCAGCATATCGAGAAATTAACCGAAGGAAATTACGAAGCATGGAAAATGCAAATGCGGAGTGTACTCGTGTACAACGATCTTTGGAGCTATACAAGTGGAGGGATCGTAAAGCCAGAAGCGGATCCAGGTGCGTCAACCTGGACAACAAAAGACGAAAAAGCGCTCGCACTCATAATTTTAAGTGTATCAAAACCGGAGCTAGGACACATAAGGAAAGCCACGTCATCCAAGCAGGCGTGGGACGAGTTGGAGAAGATACACAATTCAAGAGGTCCTGTAAGAAAAGCAGTTCTGTACAGGCAACTTTATAACTTGAGGAAAAATCCTTCCGAGTCAATGTCGCAATACATTAACAGTTTTCAAGATAAGATTAATATGTTGGAAGATGCAGGGATAGAGATTCCAGCCGAATTACAGTCAATTATGTTGTTAAATAGTCTGCCTGAAGGATACGAAAACTTCTGCGTGGCAATCGAATCTAGAGATCAAATTCCAACGGTCGATTTCATCAAAGGTAAATTAATAGAAGAAGAAGCAAGGCGCCAAGGCCAAGACAACAAGGAAGACGGTTCGACATCGGCGCTGTTTTCACGGAAGCCAAGTATAAACAGAAAGTCATCGTTCCATACACACAAAGGTCCGGACAAAGGCGACCAAGATAGGAAGAAATTCAACGGAAATTGCTACAATTGTGGTAAATATGGACACCAAGCAAGTCGTTGCCGCCTAAAAAGAAGAGAGGAAGGTAAGGCCAACCAAGCAGGGAAGGTAGGAGAACCCGAAGAAGAGGATTCTTTAATAGCGATCTCAGCCTTGGCCTGCTCAACTGAAAAATACGAATGGTATTTAGATAGCGGTGCTACGTCACATATGTGTAACGATCGGAAAGCGTTCGAAACCTTGTCTGATGGACCGATAAACAATGTAAAAACAGCCGGGAAAGAAAATATAGTTTCTCGCGGCGTAGGGACCATACGATTAAATATCAAGTTGTACGGTAAAGTAAAATCAGTAAAATTAACAGACGTATTATATGTACCCGAGTTAAGAAGCAATTTGTTATCCGTTCCGGCTATAACTGAAAGAAAATACGCGGTAAAATTTTCAGGAAATAACGCGTACGTCACAAGGCGGGACGGGGCAGTAGTTTTCACCGCAACTAGAAGGAATCGCATGTACGTAGTTAAGCAAATAGCTGAGCAAGAAGCCTTTAGTGTAAACGAAGATCCTAATTACAAAATAAAACTGTGGCACGAAAGATATGGCCATTTAAATTATAGCGACTTAATCGAATTGTCTGATAAAGCAAGAGTAAACGGACTAGATTTTTCGGCGAAAAATAGAAATCTACAATGTAAAACGTGTGATAAAGCCAAAATTCATGTATTGCCGTTCACTAAGGAAGGTACTCGAGCGAAAGATGTATTAGAAATTATACACACTGACATTTGCGGCCCAATCGATGTAAAATCATATGGAAATGCGCGTTATTTTGCAACTTTTATTGATGATAAAACGCGATATATGGAAGTAGTATTTTTGAAATCACGCAGTGACATATTGACAGAGTTTAAAAAGTACCAGTTACGTGTTGAAAAGAAAACAGGCCATAAAATAATCAAATTACGCAGCGATAATGCTAAAGAATATATTAGTAAAGAGTTTAATGATTATTTAGATAGTCAGGGCATTAGTAGGCAACTAACAGTCCAATACACGCCACAACAAAATGGGGTCGCGGAACGAGCAAACAGAACGCTAGTTGAAATGGCACGAGCAATGTTAATCAAGTCAAACGTTCCTAAAGGCCTATGGGCAGAAGCAATTAATACAGCAGTATTTTTAAGGAATAGGTGCCCTTCAAAGGCAAACGGAGGAATAACTCCACATGAATTATGGTTAAATCGAAAACCAAACGTAAACTTCTTAAAAATCTTTGGTTCCCATGCTACATTTCTAAAGAAAGGGACGAGCAACTCAAAGTTTGAACCGAAGGGGGCAGAGGCAATTTTTGTTGGTTATTCGAAGGAATCAAAAGCCTACAGACTGTGGCTCCCAGGTAGTACAAAAGTAATTAAAAGCAGGGATGTTCGTTTCATTGAAGATATAAACGATAATAAAATAGAGTCCATAGAAGTAGAACTATTACCTAGCATAAAGAACACAGGTGAAACAGAAAAGTTAGAGCAGGTAAAAGATGAAAACACAGTAATGAAAGAGGAGGATGATAGGTTAGAAGAGACATATCAAGTCCTAGTCCAGATGAAAACGCAGACGATGCAATGAAAAGACACGCGCCAACCCCCGAAGGTAATAAGAAAACTCCAGGAAGGCCCAAAATCATAAAATCGGGAAAACCAGGGCGTCCTCGAAAACAATACCACACGGCAAGCGTCGCGATAAATAATTTAGATAATGACCCCGAAACAGTAGATGAAGCGTTAAAAAGACCCGATAGAGAAAGAGGGCTAAATGCGTCTGAAATAGAACCGTGTGTTTATACAGGGAATATCGATGGCTGTAATGTAATCGTAGTCGTTTACGTGGACGATTTACTTCTAGCGTCAAAATTAGTAGATGCTTTACGCAAGGTTAAAATAGCATTAAGTGAACATTTTAAAATGAAAGATTTAGGGCCTGTAAATGAAATATTGGGAATGCAAATCGAGAGAGATGGAGAAGTAGGATCAATAAAAATATCTCAAAAGAAATACATATATGAAATAATTGAACAATTCGAAATGAGTTCATGTATACCAGTAGCTACTCCATTGCCCTCAGGCATAACAATGTCGAAAGATATGGAAGCAAATACTAGCGAAGAAAAAAGGGAGATGAAGGGAAAACCGTATAAAGAGTTAATAGGTAGCCTCCTATATCTAGCGAACACAACAAGGCCCGATATTTCATTTACAGTAGGAGCGTTAAGTAGATATAATCTCAACCCCGGACCGCAACATTGGAAATGTGCAAAACATGTAATTCGTTATTTGAAACAAACTGCCGATTATAAAATATCGTATCGCAAAACGGGAAAGCCATTACAAGCATATACAGATGCGGATTGGGCCGGAGACCAGGATGATCGCAAGTCCTGCTCAGGGAACATACATATATTAGCCGGAGGGCCTATAAGCTGGTGCTCTAAAAAACAGACATCAGTTTCGCTTTCAACAATGGAAGCGGAATACGTAGCTCTCTCCGAGGCAACAAAAGAAACTGTACATCTGCGTCGACTAATTAAAGAAATGTACGCCGATCAATTCGTTCATGAATCAACGGAAATACTATGCGATAATCAAAGCGCAATTATATTGAGTAAGGAGAATATGCTTCACCAAAGAAGTAAGCACATTGATATAAGATATCATTTTTCTAGAGATGTTCAAAGTAAAGGTCTAATCTGTGTAAAATTCATTTCCACTGATAAAAATGCAGCGGATATATTAACAAAATCTTTGGTGAAGGATAAACACTTAAACTGCGTTCGTTCATTAAATCTCATGTCTAATTGACACATTTATGTTTCTTCATATATATATATACATATATTACGATAGAGGGAGTGTAGGAATACCGTAATATATTCTTGCGGGTTTCAGTTACGTTAGTTACCGACATATTCGATATCAGCGCCACCCAATGTCACTATGTAAGAGTCGTTCATACATGACTCGGGTTTTTCCAGTGCGAGTTCGAACACGGTCCCGTGCGGACAAATAATAAAGATCTCTAAGTTCAACAATACTTTTAGTGAATATTTTCCCGAAACAAATTAATTTTTTTTCACCGGACTGTAAAAAAAGGATAAAACTGATTTCTACATTAGAATCATATTAAAAAAAAGTGATATAAATATTTTATTTTATTAACCAATAAAATGCCAAAATTGAAACGAAAAAGCGTTATCCAGAAAAATAATGAGGCTAGAAATAGAATGCTACTAATACGAAAATTTAGCCTAAAAGGAAAAAATTCATTATACACAAATAAAAAAATCTACGATATAATTAGAATTAGAGAAAAGCGAAAAAAGTTATCGTACAAAATGGGAGAGGATGAAAAAAACTTAAAAAGAATCAGAGAAATGCGAAAAAAATTTTCGTTCAAAATGCGAGAAGATGAAAAAAATATTAAAAGAATTAGAGAAATTAGAAAAAATCAATCATATACCATAAGAGAAAATAATATGAATATAATTAGAAATAAGAAAATGCGAAAAGATCTTTCGTATAGTATTACACAAAATGAAAAAAATAAAAAAAGAATGAGAGATTTGCGAAACAATCAATCATACAATGAAATTGAAACCGAAACTAATCTAAAACGAATTCGAATTTCTAGGCTAAATGAATTTTATAAATTTAGACAACAATATAGTAATTCTATTCTTAAAAAAATTAATGATGGTATTAAAGATAATGAATATTATCAAAAACTACTGATATTTAACTTTTTAGAAAAAAGAAAAGAAGGACCAGATATTATTTGTGTATGTTGTGAAAATTTATTTTTCCTAAAATCTGTAGAAGATTTCAATATTAATCAAATTAGCAAAAAGTTGATTCACATAAATAAAGATATTAATGAATTTATTAACCTAATTGTAAATAACTCATCGGAATTTGTATGCAGGACATGTAAAAAATATATTTTAACAGGAAAGGTTCCACCAACAGCATCTAATGTTGACTTAAGATATCCAAAATTACCAACAGTGGTCACAAACTTATCTGCCGTTGAGGAAAGAATGGTCTCTCCATACATTCCTTTTATGCAAATAAAAGCATTGCAACCATATGCTATCAATCCGCAATTATCTTTGAGAGGAAGTATAGTTAATATACCAGTTGAAATTAATGAGATGGTAAATGTTTTACCACGTACTTTTGACGAAATGTCGACTATTCAACTAAAGTTAAAAAGGAACATGGAACACAAATCTGATTATATGTACGAAACCATAAAACCAGCTAAAATTTGTGAGGCTTTGGAGTACTTGAAACAAACACCATTATATTTAAAAAATAATATTAACATTGATGATGGTTTTTTAAAAAATATAACAAAAATTACGATACAGAGGTAAAATTTATTGTCGATGAGAATGATGAATACAACAATTGCGAATATACAAAAAACAAAACTGATCCAGAAAAATACGAAAATAAATCTGATTCAGAAGAATCGGTCTTTTTCGAACCAATTGATGAGGTTCTAATTGTCGATAGAAATAAAGAGATATGTGAGGACATTAAAATAATAGCCCCAGGAGAAAATAAATACCCAGTTCCTTGGCACCTAATCGAAAATATTGATGAATTATGCTTTCCAAAAATATTTGGAGGAGAAATTCTAGACAAGAATAAAAAATTGACATACTCACAGCGAAGTAAATTTGAATCAAGGCACAGGGATAGACGATCGTGTCAACCTACAAGAATTTTATTTATGGCTAAACAGAAATTGGAAAAAACAGTAATGTCAAACATAAATATTTGTTTAAGAAGAGTAAAAAGAAACGAAAATCTTACTGCTGATAAAGTAAAGAATGCTCAATTTTTAGACGATTCTATCCGTCATGATGATGGATACAAATTTTTGAAACAAGTGCGATCATCACCATCATATTGGGAATGCAAGAAAAAACACCTAATTAGTATGATTAGACAATGTG